>NC_059339.1:93744763-93842263 GCF_018350155.1 Leopardus geoffroyi
TCGAAGCTCCAGCAGCTGGTGGAGAACATCGACAAGAAGATGACGGACCCCAACCAGTGCGTCATCTGCCACCGCGTGCTGAGCTGCCAGAGCGCGCTGAAGATGCATTACCGGACGCACACGGGGGAGAGGCCGTTCAAGTGCAAGATCTGCGGGCGCGCCTTCACCACCAAGGGCAACCTGAAGACGCACTTCGGGGTGCACCGGGCCAAGCCGCCCCTGCGGGTGCAGCACTCCTGCCCCATCTGCCAGAAGAAGTTCACCAACGCCGTGGTCCTGCAGCAGCACATCCGGATGCACATGGGCGGCCAGATCCCCAACACGCCGCTGCCCGACGGCTTCCCGGACGCCATGGACGCCGAGCTGCCCTACGACGACAAGGCCGCCGAGGCCCTGAGCGGCTACGACGACGACGCGGACGAGAACTCCATGGAGGACGACGCCGAGCCGCGGGAGCCGGCCGGCGACCCGCCCAAGCCGCTGCTGCCCTACTCGGGCTCCTGCCCGCCCTCGCCCCCCTCCGTCATCTCCAGCATCGCCGCCCTGGAGAACCAGATGAAGATGATGGACCCGGCCGCGAGCTGCCCGCAGCTGACCTCCCTGAGGTCCGTGGAGAACGGGTCCGGGGACAGCGACCGCCTGAGCAACGACTCCTCGTCGGCCGCGGGCGACCTGGAGAGCCGGAGCGCAGGCAGCCCGGCCCTGTCGGAGTCCTCGTCCTCCACGCATGCCCTGTCGCCCATGAACAGCCACAGCGAGAGCTTGCACTCCAAGTCCCCGGGGCTCAGCGCCCAGGAGGAGCCGCAGGAAACGCCGCTAAAGACCGAAAGGCCGGACAGCCCCCCCGCCGCCCCCGAAAACGGAGGCGCGCTGGACCTCACGGCGGCCCAGCCCGGCCGGCCGGCCGTCAAGGAGGAGGCCCCCTTTAGCCTGCTGTTCCTGAGCAGAGATCGGGGTAAGTGTCCGGGCGCCGTGTGTGGCGTGTGCCGCAAGCCCTTCGCGTGCCGGAGCGCGTTGGAAATCCACCACCGCAGCCACACCAAGGAGCGCCCGTTCCTCTGTGCGCTCTGCGGCCGCGGCTGCTCCACTAGGGGGAATTTAAAGCAGCACTTGCTGACGCACGCGTTGAGCGAGCCGCGTCCTCAGTCATCTGACCCCGACTTTGCCCTAGGTCCCGGCCAGACCACCGCTAGCCTGGTCGCCGGCCCCGCGCCCGCCGCCATCAAAATGGAAGTGAACGGGCACAGCAGGGCCATCGCGCTGGGCGAGGGCCCGCCGCTGCCGGCCGCCGTGCAGGTGCCCCCCGGGCCCCCGGCCGTGATGGGCCCCGGCCTCGCGCCCATGCTGGCCCCCCCGCCGCGCCGGGCGCCCAAGCAGCACAACTGCCAGTCGTGCGGGAAGACCTTCTCGTCGGCCAGCGCCCTGCAGATCCACGAGCGCACGCACACGGGGGAGAAGCCCTTCGGCTGCACCATCTGCGGGAGGGCCTTCACCACCAAGGGCAACCTGAAGGTAAGGCGGGGGCCGGCGCCCGGCTGAGCACGGTGGTGGGGGGGGGGGGGGCTCAGCCGCCAAGGCTCCCCACCCACTTCAGGTGCTGCAGGCAGGGCCTCTGCTGTGATCCGGGGGACCGGGGGGGGGTGGGGGGGGCAGAGGTGCTGGGGACCCCCCTCCAGTAGCGAGGCACGTGCCCGTGTCGTGTTGCGTGTACCTGTGTCTGACGTGCACACGTGTTTGTGCGTGAACTTAGCGGGGGCATGCATATCATGTAGCGGTGGTGAAGGGCTGGCTTTTCAGTGTAGGCCCAGCCCCCCGAGGGGCTGGAGGAGGGTGTGGGGGGATGACCACACAGGAGTGGGGGGGGGTGGAGCAGGCTGTTGGGGGGGTGACCACACGGGGTAAGGGGGGGCTGGAGGAGGCTGTGGGGGGATGACCACATGGGGTGGGGGTGTAGCCTTTGGGGGGGTGACCACACCGGGGGGGGCTGGAGGAGGCTGTGGGGGGATGACCACATGGGGTGGAGGTGTAGCCTTTGGGGGGGTGACCACACGGGGGGGGGCTGGAGGAGGCTGTTGGGATGACCACATGGGGTGGAGGTGTAGCCTTTGGGGGGGTGACCACACCGGGGGGGGCTGGAGGAGGCTGTGGGGGGATGACCACATGGGGTGGAGGTGTAGCCTTTGGGGGGTGACCACATGGATGGGGCTGGAGGAGGCTGTGGGGGGATGACCACACAGGAGTGGGGGGGGGTGGAGCAGGCTGTTGGGGGGGTGACCACACGGGATAAGGGGGGGCTGGAGGAGGCTGTGGGGGGATGACCACATGGGGTGGGGGTGTAGCCTTTGGGGGGCTGACCACATGGGGTGGGGGTCTAGCCTTTGGGGGGGTGACCACACCAGGGGGGGCTGGAGGAGGCTGTGGGGGGATGACCACATGGGGTGGAGGTGTAGCCTTTGGGGGGGTGACCACACGGGGGGGGGCTGGAGGAGGCTGTTGGGGGGGTGACCACATGAGGTGGGGGTGCAGCCTTTGGGGGGTGACCACAGAGGAGTGGGGGGGTTGGAGGAGGCTGTTGGGGTGACCACACGGGGGGGGGCTGGAGGAAGCTACTGGGGTGGTGACCACATGGGGTGGGAGCTGGCACAGGCTGTTAGGGGGTGACCACACGGGGTTGGGGGGGGCTGGAGGAGGCTGTTGCGGTGACCACACGGGGGGTGCTGGAGGAGGCTACTGGGGTGGTGACCACACGGGGTGGAGGCTGGCACAGGCTGTTGGGGGGGTGACCACACGGGGTGGGGGGGGCTGGAGGAGGCTGTTGGGGTGACCACACGGCGGGTGGGACTTGAGGGGGCTCTTGGGGGGGGTGACCACACAAGCTTTGCTCTTGGGCAGCAGTCCCGGGACCCGGTGCAGTCCCAAATGTGGTAGAACATGGCTTTTCAACACTCCCATAAGACACAAATAACAAATCCTGTCCAGAGGCCAGGCTTCGTCCTGGTTTTGTCCGTGGCTGCCAGCAGGGGCTGGGGGCATTTGGTGAGAAGCCTCCTGGCCTGACGGCCAGAGGAGAACAGCCCAGGGTAGTGCTCACGTTTTCAGGTGACCACACCATACGTGTTCCATGGAAGGTGAAGTGTGGACAGGACATTAGATGAGTGTTTGTAGAGAAACACGCCTCTTTCTGTCCACGTCACAGGCCTGTCCGGGCTCCGGAGTCCTCTTCAGAGACTCTGGAAAGCTCCCCACCTGGGGCTGCTCCTTAGGGCTGGGACGTGAGCCGCCTGAGGTCTCTGCTGGCCCCAGGTGCCCCTTCCACGTTTGGGAGAAAGCCACCAAACAGGCCCAGTGAAGCAGGAGTGCAAACACGGCGTTGCGGAGGCCAGGGGAGAGGACTGAGGGGCGGGGCTGTGTGCCCTCCCAGCTCTGGAGCCTTCCTGGGTGGCCTTCGGACTTTGCACCTCGTGGGGGAGTTACCCCGTCAAGCTCATCAGCTGAAAGAAACTCGAGAACGTATCGGCCGGTCTTGCTTTTTGTATTTCATAAAAAGAAATGTCAAATGTCACGCATTAAAGTATAAGCCGCTCAGAAAAGCCCACCCAACAATGTTTGGTGTCCCCAGACCGATGCTCAGAGCAGGGAACAGAAGCCCAGTTCCGAAACCGTCGTGCTGGGTGTCTGGGTGACACGTGGGAAGCGTAGGACAGGCACGCACCTGCCTCCGTGCCGGGCTTACTTGTGCCTGTCTCCGTGTCTCTCACGCAGGTGCACATGGGCACACACATGTGGAACAACGCCCCCGCGAGGCGTGGCCGCCGCCTGTCAGTGGAAAACCCCATGGCTCTGCTAGGTGGCGACGCTCTGAAGTTTTCGGAAATGTTCCAGAAGGATCTGGCAGCACGAGCGATGAACGTTGACCCCAGCTTCTGGAACCAGTATGCCGCGGCTATCACAAACGGTCTCGCCATGAAGAACAACGAGATCTCTGTCATCCAGAATGGCGGCATTCCCCAGCTCCCAGTAAGTCTCGGCGGAAGTGCTATCCCCCCCCTGGGTTCCCTGACCGCTGGGATGGACAAAGCGCGCACCGGCGGTAGTCCGCCCATTGTGAGTTTGGACAAAGCAAACTCGGAAACGGGAGCCAGCCGTCCGTTCACGAGGTTTATCGAGGATAACAAGGAGATCGGTATTAATTAGCTGTGCGCGCGGCCTGGCCCGTCCCTCCGTCCCACGCGCACACCGTCCAGCGCGACCGTCAGGCCGTGCAGCCGTGCGTCCGAGTTCTCCTTAAAATTTTACCCGTAGTAGAAAATGCGTTCACTGTGTGGCTGCTGGAAGGTTGTCTCGTAAGCTCTGCATGGTACTTCTTTCCACGGTGAGCTGGACTGTTCTTGGGGACCCTGTAACCTCCTAAATACGTTTAAGTCAAAAAGAAGTCCTTGTAAAACCGCCTTGGGAATGGAAAGGGCTCAAACCACACCCGGTTGGTTCCTCCCCGAACCTAATACCATCCCCCCTCCCCCCCCCCACCAGAGGAGAAAGGGGTCGCCTGTGCTGTTCAGCGACACTCACTCGAAGGTTTTGTTCGAATTAGTTAGAAACTTGAACTCTGTTTTTAGACTATTAACTGAAAGATGTGGTCCGGTACCCCCAGCGCTGTGTCTTACGGCAGTACCTTCGTCTGTAGTATTTATAATGTTAAGATTATGCGGGTAACAGATAATACAGCCCCAACTTTAAAGGAAGCTTTTGTACTGCAGAATACATCTGGCCATGTGATGATTTTTTTTTTAAAGCAGAATTTGTTTTACTATAAATAAGTGAGTTATTTCAATGCAGGCAAATCGTGAAGTTACACTGGGAAAGACGGCATGCTCTCGTGTGCAAGTACCTGTCAGTGACCACGCTTTTCTTCTGTTTCTTTCTTCTTCTTTTTTTTTTTTTTTTAACTTAAATGTTTGTAGCTGCTATGTGGACAATTGTTCCCTAGTGTGGTCTGTAGCCCAGCGACTGGGAACAAGTTACAGACAAACGTCACCGTAAATTATTCACAACATTATAAGCAGTTGTGAGGAAATAGTTCACGTTATCAAAGCTGTACAATAAAAAGGTAATGTTTGTATAATGTGGTTGCAAACTCTTAATTTATACTATTGCACTTTTAGTATTTTGTATTAGAGAGGTTTGTCTATAATTTGAAAACTTAAAAAGATGTAAAGTATTTTATAAATAGTACTTTGGCTTCAGGAAAATGAAAAACTGTTACAGTTTCTTGTCTTGTCTTAAGGTCAAACAACATGGGAAATCTGTGCCACTGAGGCAGAAAAGCCACCAGGATTTGTCTGTTCCTCAGTCAACTAGGGCCTGCCACTTCCTAAATTAAAATGATTTATTTAACTTTTCTACGAAGCCCGTTGAAAAGCCTGACCACCCCTGACACAGCTTTGATGAATTAATCGTAGGCCCGTGGCACCGAAACGGCGGGAACTCCCCTAGAGACCGCGTGGGTGCCATTTCAGTGTCCTCTCTTTTCTTCACACGCCCCGGACCAGATTTCCACCGCTCCCCGTGTGCAGTAAAGTGGGGAGAGATAGCAGAGGTCTGGCGGTGTCATCAGTGGTAACTGGGACTTTGTCTGAGTCCCGATTTATTATCTTCTCAGATGAGAACAAAGCACAATGTCATCTAAATACTCAAAATCCAGCCTGAAGCTGCTGACGAGGTTTGAGTTGCTTGGCGCGAGGCAGGGCCCCGGGGCAGGGGGGGTGCTGGGCGGCGGGCGGGGTGGGCACCTGCGACGCCGCGGCCCGCCTTCTACCTCATTCTGTGCGTTGGGCGGCCTGTCCGGCCGCGTCCCTCCCGAGATGTCGCGGGCGGCTGGGTGGCGCTGGGGTCGTGCGCCCCGAAGAAGGGACCGGACGGCAGGGACTTCCCGGCTAACGTGGAGAAGTAGGACGATGTTCCCAGCACGACAACAGCCATAGAGTCAGGTCGTGACCTTGAACAGAAACAGGTGCGAAGACTCCTCATCAGCAGACTGAGCTGTTTCTTCCCGTCGGATGGAGCATGGTCCCTCCCTCCCCCCGCCCAGCTCTGCTTCCCGCGGCCAGAGGGGCCATCCCTTCTCGGGAGACGGGGCGGGGGCCTCGGCCCGGCCACGTGGCACTACTGGCCTTCAGCGGTTGAATGTTTCTATTATTTATGTGTCCTCTTTGGTGTGAGTTTTGGGTTTGGGTTTTGGTTAGTAGTTGGTACCGTGTGATGCTCTCTCTTCTCCCGGAAGGATGTGTATATAACTTAAGGGAAAAGAAATGTAAAGTGTTGTAAATAAGATGGCTTGTGAAGGGACCGCGAGACGCGCCCCCCGCGTCTTCAGGACCAGGCCGTCCCTCTCTGCGTGGTGAAGAGAGACACTATTTTTCTATTGCAGCACCATGTAGGGCCGGGGCCCCGGAGCCAGCCGGCGCTCTTACCAAGATCCAATATTTTTTATGATAAACCTGTGGCTCGACACATCTACTGATTGAAATGGATGTCTTAGTCTAGGTGACTATTTTTGTCATATGGAAATGAATAAAATGCAGGATGTAATCTTATCTCTGAATCGCGTTCCTTGATTATTCAAATGGAAAAAAGCGGGACTTGAGGTTACGGTCATTAATGGTGGATGTATATCCGTGGTGTTTCTCCGAGGAAAGTCAACGAGGGTTGACAGCTTAGATTTGAGCAATAGCTAAATGTATCTCAACTGGTCTTGAAATTTTTATTTTTCACTTTTTTCTAAAATAAAAATGCAACCTCCTAATTGTGGATTTTTTTTTTACATCTGTGACGGAAGACGATGTGGTAGAAAACGCCTACCCGTTAGAGCCTTGGCGGTGGCCACAGATGACTACCCTCCCAACCGCCTTCCCATCCTCAACGCTCAGTGCCAGTGTTGGCTCTTCGGATCGCTTCAGAAATACGCGGCTGTGCATCGAACCGCATTGTAGGCGCGGGAAGGAAGGGGCGCGCGGTTCACGATACTGTGTGTCCACCACCAGCGCCTCCGTCCGTTAGCTCCCGAGGGAGGATGTCTTTACCATAAAGGAAGCTTTACCTCCCCGGTAACATTTGAGAAGACGTAAAACTTTAAATAATTTAACAGCTCCTGGTTTCAACAGGCATGATGCATTGCTTGTTTCGATAACTACTGATACCTAGAAACAGTTTTTGCCTGGGAGGTGGGGGGTCCTTGCAAAGCACGGGTGAGGACCCTAACCACCGAACTAACTGCCCAGGTCAGCCTCCCAGCACAAAACCCTCCACCTTAGGGATGGACCCAGGCTGGTTTCAGTGCTGGGGTGGAAATTTTGAAACATGAGCCAAGTCAGACAGTAAATTCAGTTTGTGTTTTAACATGGTGAAATAAAGGTTCCTGTATTTAAAACTATAAATTACAATGCAGGGAAAACGTGATCTGCTTATTTTGAAAACATTTCTAGTGTAAAGCCGGGGGCGTTTCAGCTTAACAAGCCCGGGTTTTCGCTTGCTCCTGACGTCCGCTCCACGTGGCGCAGACCGCGCGTCAACCGTAAATGCCAACGACCCGAGAATTATTTATTTAAATATATTCCTATTCTGGGGTCGTTACGGGAACCAGTAACGTTTCAAACTAATTACAAAGTGTTGCTGAAGGGCTAAAAAGCAATTGTTTCTAAACTCTGCGCTGTTTAATTTTATCCCCTCGGAAGCGAGAAGGCCGTGGCCCCCGCCCGCTGTTGCTTTGTGCGTGGCCGCCGCGGCCGGGCCCCGACCCCAGCTTCCCGAAGCCCCGACACACGTCAGGCCTATCTCCTCACTACCGGGCCGCGTGCGCGTCCCCAGCCCGACCGTCTCCGGGTCGCCGTGTTCGTCGGCTGCCTGTCTGATGCCACGGAAGCCCGGAGGCCTCGCGGCTTTCCTCTGCTGCACGCTTGGAGCAGCGTGATCGTGTCACATACGTGCAGCCCCGCGGCCAGCCTGTCACCTGGCGAGCATGCCGGGCCTTTTGTGTTAAAATCCTGAGCTGGTTTGCTGATGACTGGTGCCAAGGTGGGAGCGGGCACTCGTTTCTTCCTCTGAAAGGCCTTCCCGCCGCCGCGCCTCGTGGAGAAACGCGCCCCGAGACGGTTCCGTTTAGCGGGTCGGTTGGCTGACTTCGGTCTACGGAACGTCCTGTACAAAGCGAGGGAGAACGTTAAATTCCCCTTGTCGTTTTCACCTCGCTGGGAAATACTGGCGTTACTTGAGCGTCCTTCCCGCAGGGAGGACGTTAAAATGCAACCGCCAGACACGGTTCCCGTGGTGGCGCTCACACCTCTGTCCCCAGTTGACAGGCGTGTGGCGTGTTGGAGCACCGGGCGGGGCCACGGCGAAGGGCACGGGGCCCCAGGCTGGGCCGGCCCTCACACCCTGCTCCCTTTTCTGTACGCAGGGTAGAATTTGGTGGCATTAAAACCCTCTCCAGTTCTAAAATCAGGGTGGTTTGTTTGTTGTCGTTTGGAAAGAACTACCACTAATGTTTAGCTTCCTTTTTCCTCCCCAAATTCACTAGGCAAGTCTACAGTGTTTAGAGAGAGAGAAGATACAAATGATTACCTGAGAACATAAATATGAAAACTCTCCTATAAACGACTTTGCTAAAGAAAATCCGTGGAATCGTTTGTGGACCATGAAAAAAATGTGTTGGTATCTCTATTTTAAATCGTGGAATTTATTGAAGCTTTTTAAACTGCAACTATATTTAAGGTAAAATAAAGGCGAGCTCTGTGAACATCGTGATTACTGCGTTTCCTACGAAGAGAGTCTTTTCTAAATGATTAGCTTTTTGTCACGTGTGTTGCCCACGCAGGGGCGCATACGGTTCCTCGTCAAGATTATATACGGATACACGTACCGTATACACATATACCGTGTGCGTATACACGTATTCAAAAGAGTATGCCATTTAAAGCAATGCTTGTTTCTTAACGGTTGTTTCTAGTAAAATATCAGAGAATGTGAACTATTCCCTTGGGTTTCCCTGTCCTAATTGTAACCATGTCTGCAGGTTTTGGTCTGACTTGGGAGTCGTCACAGGTTGTATTGACACGGCTCCGTTTGTGGGTCCTCTGCTCGTGACTGAGTTCAGTGTTTGCCCGAGCGCTGGGTTACAGGGGGAGGAGAACCAGAACGTCGGCGAGGCGGGGGCAGACAGAGAGCTGGTGCTGGGTCCTGTTGTGCCCGTGCCCTCCGTGTCCCTGGGATGAAGGGACCCCAGGCCCTGCCCTGCGGAGAGGAGCCGCGGCCTGCCCGTGAGTCACTCCCTGGGTATGATTCACATGTGGAAATAAACGTCTGGTCTCAGGAGTTCCAAACGTGATTATTCATGAACACAGGGGTTCTGCAAACCCTCCAACCGCTCTCAAAGTTGGCACGATACACATATTCTTAAGTTATAGAATGACACATAAACTGGAATGTTCACAACCAGGTGTGAGTTATTTCCTTCAGTGGCTGTCCTGGCACTCCAGGTGGTCACTAATTCTGTTTATTTTCTTTCTAGCTTAATTTAAAAGACTTGTGAATTTTAATAACTTTAGGTTAGGTACATAATGTCTAATACAAAGGTCTTAACATTTCTTCTACAACTAGCAGATTTTTTTTTATCACAGGCAGGACACACGAAACATTTCCATTTTACTTTTCCTATTTGTTTTCTGAAGGACGATGTAAAAACAGTTCTTCTGACCTAGAATTACCCGGAAGAAACGTGTCACGGCCTCCCACGACGGCACCGCTAAGGGGCGCCGGCGGGCTCGGGGACCGTATTTTCCACGCTTCAGACGGTAAGAGTCGTAGGGATCCCTAGTGGAAAGTATGTCAAACCTCCCCACACGTTCAGATGCTGTAAAGATAAATGAGGTTTTGAATCTTACATCCGTTTCCCTTCACAAATAAGCCCGGAGTTGCCGTGTTTTCCGCGGGGGATCACCTGGTCTCGTCACGGCTCAGGCAGGGGCGGCCTGTGCACAGAGCTGTTCCCGTGCAGGCTTCCCGTGCCTTACTCCGTCTTCTGCTTGGCTTTGCTTTGGGATTTTTAGTAACAGCGTTCGGGGCTGCGGCGGGCGGTACTCGACGTGCCGGGCCCGGGGCCGCCCACAGGAGAGTTCTGTAGCCCCGGCGTTTCATCTCTGCGCTTCAAAACATTTTACTGAGCACACAAGACGCAGGTCTTGTCCAGGCAGCCTCTTAAAGGTGAATAGCAGTTCTGTTATCTGGCATCCGTCGTAGACACACGTGCTGAGAACGAGTCAGACCAGCCCATAATCTCACCCGAGGAACGACTTACCAAAGAAGCTGATCTGGAAATTGTACCAGCGATGGAAAAAGACACGAACTGTAAAAAAAATCACCAGCATCTCAGACTTTTATTTGCTGCATTAACCTCCTAGATTTTCAGTCAGGAGCTACAGGCAGTTTGGGAAAACGAGCTTCACCAGTTAATATTTGCGAATGGTTCATTCTTCCCGAGGAAAACTCCGAACGTAATTTTCTTTTTTAAAATTTTTTTTTTTTCAACGTTTATTTATTTTTGGGACAGAGAGAGACAGAGCATGACCGGGGGAGGGGCAGAGAGAGAGGGAGACACAGAATCGGAAACAGGCTCCAGGCTCTGAGCCATCAGCCCAGAGCCCGACGCGGGGCTCGAACTCACGGACCGCGAGATCGTGACCTGGCTGAAGTCGGACGCTCAACCGACTGCGCCACCCAGGCGCCCCCCGAACGTAATTTTCATAATCTCAGTGCACCCAGGACTGGAAGATCGCCCGGTGGGTTTTTGGCCGGAGCGGTTCTTGTAAGTCGTTCCTTCGTGGGTAACTCCTGGCTATCGGAAGACTCTCCCTTACACGTTCCCCTGTGTCGTCCGTCTGTCACCCGGAACTCCCCGGGCTTGGCGTTCCCATCTCTCAGTTTACATCTAGGCCTTGACCCTTCAGCTTGCCCGCTGCTGTGCCAAGGACTACACACGAGATCGAGTGGTGTTTGTTTCTTAAGACCTTCTCCTTTTTTTAAGTTTTTATTTTTTTATTTTGAGAGAGAGAAAAGCATGAGCAGGGGAGGGGCAGAGAGAGAATCCCAAGCAGGCTCCGCACTGTCTGCGCAGAGCCCGACGCGGGGCCCCGACGCCCGAACCGTGAGACCGTGACCTGAGCGCCGGTCGGACGCTTGACCGGCCGAGCCCCCCGGGTGCCCCTGGAAGAGCACGTTTTAAATCACAATCGGAATTCGGTCATTTTTTTTTTTTTTAATTTTTTTTTTCAACGTTTATTTATTTTGGGGACAGAGAGAGACAGAGCATGAACGGGGGAAGGGCAGAGAGAGAGGGAGACACAGAATCGGAAGCAGGCTCCAGGCTCTGAGCCATCAGCCCAGAGCCCGACGCAGGGCTCGAACTCACGGACCGCGAGATCGTGACCTGGCTGAAGTCGGACGCTTAACCGACTGCGCCACCCAGGCGCCCCAAGGAAGAGCACGTTTTAAATCACAATCGGAATTCGGTCCTTTTTAAGGGTGGTCTCGGGCCAGGCTCTGAACCCGGTCATCCGTGTCTTCCGATGGTCCTGAATTAGGTTCTCGGTTTTAGAAACGCAGGCTCCGTGGTCCTCGACATGAAAATCATGGCTGGTCTCGGTATTTAACTGAAGACAAGTTGAGGGTTTTCTCGTGAGCCCTGACGAGGGGAACCCAGCGACGGATTAGCTTCTTGACGCCGGCTCTTAACTGCCGGCTTCCCTTTGGCTCAGACAAAGCGTCCTCAGTGGTATTCAGGCCAATGGGCCGACGCGGGAGCGTGCCTGTGGCCTTACCTAGGTAGGCCTCCGCGACCCCGCCGGAAAAACGCACCTTGCTCCTAGGGCGGCGGGGAGGGGACAGAGACTGTCCACGGTGGAGACCGCGTGTCTGCCGTCTGCCTGGGGGCCCGTGGCCCGTGCCTCCCGCTCCAGGAGTGGCGAGATGGGGAAGCGTCAGTGGAGGGTCACCGCGCCCTCGCCGGATTGGCTGTGGGAGCACCGAGAGAACTGTGGGCTGTGGAAAAGTCAGAAATGCTTTCAGAGAGTATTTGTAATCCCAGAAAGGAAGAGTCCCCGGACCCCAAGTCTAACCGTCAGGGATGAACTACAGAGAGAACATCGGCACGAGATCTTGCAGGAGGGGGATGCTGCCTGGCTCTTGATAAAGCTCGCTTCAACAGACACTCTTAAACCCCAGTCTTGCCCTTGCGGATCTGTGATGAAAACTAAATAGTTTTGACCTGTACTTCCGTATGTAGTGGGGACGTCTACTTTGTCGATAAGCTGTGTGTGCCTGAGAGAGTGACCCCTCAAAGTAAGAACTTTCTAAGTAGGGCAGTTAATTCAGCTCAGGGAATATCTGTTTGTCCAGAATAACAAGTAAGGCTTTTTGAGCAGAAAATAATGCTGAGCTTAATTATTTTATTAATGCATACTCCCCGAGGTAAGGAAATGCGAGTTTTTTCTAAACTTTGTAGGCACAGATAAAGCAGTTGGAATATGTTTGCAAGGCTAGCTCGATTGTTTTATTAGAAAATATTCAATATTTCACATGCATTTAAAAATAGCATATTCAATTGCAATTATGTGTTTTCTCTACTTTTGTAATTAAAGAGATTGGAGCTTTTCCTTTGATGTATTGGGATTCCATTAGCAGAATGTTCAATGGTTTAGAGGTAGTTCTGGAATGTTTAATTCACTAATGTGAGTGCAGCCAGTCGTCTTGCGTTTCAGGATGAGGCCAACCGTTGCACAACTGTGTAGAAACCATCCGTTTCGCCGTGGGCTCTTCGGAGCTGTTGATGGTGAACTTCCCTTCCCCACTGTCACCTTTGATTTTCAAGCTAGAGTTAGTTTCCTCTAGAAACGTGCAAACAATATCAAAACATTCTCACCTTTCTGAACATATAAAATGCTTTCCAAAGTTAACAATAAAACCTGGTCTAAAACCAGCTCTCCAGCGTCCGAGTGCCCAAACAGGCAAGGAATGGGGGTGCACCCCGGCTCTGGTGGCACCTTTGGTCTCTGGCTGGCTGTCCCCTCCACCGGGCTGGCTGCAGGGGCGAGTTGGGACTCTGGTCCCTGGCATGCACGTGGGCTTCTCAGGGAATTGCCCACCCAAACCATTGGCATTCTTTCTTTTCCTTTCTTTTTTTTTTATATACTTATTTGGTGGGGGAGGGGGGGTGGCGGGGGTGGTAAGGGACAGAGGATCCAAAGCGGGGTCCACACTGACACACAGCCCGACACGGGCCTCAAACTCCCAAACCATGAGATCACAACCTGAGCCAAAGTCAGACTCTCAACCCACTGAGCCTCCCAGGCACCCTGGTGTTGTTTCTTTGAAGTGACGTGTATGTGTGTATCTTTGCACATGTGGACCGGGACATACGTCCTGGAGGCGGGAGAGCCGAGGGCAGCCCTGTGCATCCCCGTGGAAGGAGCACAGATGTGGCCAGGGCACCAGAGTTCAGGATCTCAGGACACGGGGTCGTGGGGATGATGGCCCTGAGCTCGCAGGATGTCAGCTGCCTAGAAGTTCTGTGGGCCCAGACAGGCTTGCCCACGGCCACCTGTGCCCTGGTCTCTATGCACAGTTGTCCCGGCGGGTGGGGTTGCACACCCAGCCCTCTCAGCTGCAGCCAAATCATGTCGCACAGGTAGATACAAGGACAGCTGACTCGTTCCCACAGGCCTGCTGGTGGCTGCCAGGATGGTCCAGACAGAGGGATGGCCTCAGGCTGGCACACTGTCCCTATGGCCCTTCTCTGCCAGTGCAGTGGGAGACGGTGTGTCCCCTGTGCCTCACCCCGCAGCCACCAGCTTCCTGCCACATCCCCAGGCCCTGGGCTGCCTGAGTGCTGTTTTAGGAGGTGAGAATCAACACTGCTTCATCCCACACGTTACCCAGTTATGTCCCCCCTTTTATTGCAAACACACCACTCTTAGGTTCCTGCTCTGTGCTCCAGGAACAGTCCTGTCACCAGAGGGTAGGCTCCACTGTCTGAGCACTTGCTGCTTTCCAGGGGCAGAAAATCTGTAATGGGAGAGAGCTGAATCTCAAGTGTCCGCTCATTGATGAGCCAGACTGGTAAGCTCTGCTCACCGATCAGAATAACCTAAAGCATAAGGGCAAGTTTCATACACCACGCCACAGTAGAGAGAGAGGGCTTCAAGCAACAGAAGTCTGTACCAGGGACACCTGAGGTTGATAAATATGAGCAAAGATATTTGTTCCATCCTTCTGTAACATTCTTGACTTCATCTCTCCAAGATGACTGATTGAAGATGGATGGATAGGTGGATGGATGGATGACGGAGGAACGGATGGATGGATGGATGGATGACAGGAGTGGATGGATGGATAGATGGATGGATGACGGAGGAATGGATGGATGGATGAATGGATAGATGGATGGATGGATGGATGACAGTTGAGGGAATGGATGGATGGGTGGATGACAGGAACGGATGGATGGATGGATGGATGGATAGTTGGAGGAATGGATGGATGGATGGTTGGATGGATGGATGACAGAGGAATGGAGGGATGGATAGATGGATGGATGGATGACAGGAACAAATGGATGGATGGATGGATGATGGAGGAATGAATGGGTGGATGGATGGATGGATGGATGGGTGACAGTTGGAGGAATGGATGGATGACGGGAGGACAGGAGTGGATGGATGGATGGATGGATGGATGACAGGAATGAATGGGTGGGTGGATGGATGGATGACGGAGGGATAGATGGATGGATGGGTGGGTGAATGACAGGAACGGATGGATGGATAGATGGATGGATGGATGGATGGATGGATGGATGGATGACGGAGGGATGGATGGATGGATGGATGACAGGAGTGGATGGATGGATGACGGGAATGAATGTGTGGATGGATGGATGGATGGATGGATGACAGTTGGAGGAATGGATGGATGGATGGATGACAGGAGTGGATGGATGGATAGATGGATGGATGACGGAGGAATGGAGGGATGGATAGATGGATGGATGGATGACAGGAACAAATGGATGGATGGATGACGGAGGGATGGATGGATGGATGGATGGGTGAATGACAGGAACGGATGGATGGATGGATGGATGGATGGATGACAGGAGTGGATGGATGGATGGATGATGGAGGAATGAATGGGTGGATGGATGGATGGATGGATGGGTGACAGTTGGAGGAATGGATGGATGGATGGATGACAGGAATGGAGGGATGGATGGATGGATGGATGGATGACAGGAACAAATGGATGGATGACAGGAGTGGATGGATGGATGGATGATGGAGAAATGAATGGGTGGATGGATGGATGGATGGATGGATGACAGAGGGATGGATGGATGGATGGATGGATGGACGGGTGACAGTTGGAGGAATGGATGGATGGATGGATGACAGGAGTGGATGGATGGATGGATGATGGAGAAATGAATGGGTGGATGGATGGATGGATGGATGACAGGAATGGAGGGATGGATGGATGGATGGATGATGGGAGGACAGGAGTGGATGGATGGATGACAGGAATGAATGGGTGGGTGGATGGATGGATGACGGAGGGATGGATGGATGGATGGATGACAGGAATGGATGGATGGATAGATGGATGGATGATGGAGGAATGGATGGATGGATGACAGTTGGAGGAACGAATGGATGGATGGATGGATGGATGACAGGAATGAATGGGTGGATGGATAGATGGATGGATGACAGAGGAATGGATGGATGGATGACAGAAGTGGATGGATGGATAAATGGATGATGGAGGAATGAATGGGTGGATGGATGGATGGATGCATGGATGATGGAGGAATGGATGGATAGGTGGATGGATGAATGGATGACAGGAATGAATGGGTGGATGGATAGATGGATGGATGATGGAGGAATGGATGGATGGATGACAGGAGTCAATGGATGGATGATGGAGAAATGGATGGATGGATGGATGGATGACAGTTGGAGGAATGGATGGATGGATAGATGGATGGATGGATGGATGATGGGAATGGATGGATGGATAGATGGATGGATGGATGAATGGATGGATGGATGGGTGGATGGATGACAGGAGTGGATGGATGGATAGATGGATGGATGACAGAGGAATGGAGGGATGAATAGATGGATGGATGGATGACAGGAACAAATGGATGGATGGATGACAGGAGTGGATGGATGGATGGATGGATGATGGAGGAATGTGGGTGGATGGATGGATGGATGGATGGGTGACAGTTGGAGGAATGGATAGATGGATGGATGACGGAGGAATGGATGGATGGATAGATGGATGGATGGATGGATGGATGACAGGAATGGATGGATGGATAGATGGATGGATGACGGAGGAATGGATGGGTGGATGGATAAATGACACAGGTGGAGGATGGATGGATGGATGGACAGATGAGAGATGGTTCCTGTACTCTTGGAAGGAATAGAAATTTCAGTGAAATTGAGTACCTGTACTCAGGAAACCTTGCTTAGCTAGGAGACATCCTTGTGTTAAGACTGCACAAGGTCATGTCACTTCACCCTGCACACCGCACACCTCCTGCCCCCTTTCCACCAGGTTCGCTTGAGCCTAGCAGCATTTCTGCAGCTATGTGCCTCACAACCAGATTCCTGGGCCCACCTCCGAGGCTCGGGGTAGGGCTTGAGGTTTGGGGCTCCTGGGTGATATGCGTACCGCTGATGTAGCGACCGGAGCAGAGACTGTCTTTCATTGCCAGACTGGCCAGCCTGCCTCCCGACCGGGCGGGGGTGTTGGGCATTGAGCACTTCCTCAGCTTTGCAAGTTGGTAACCTCCAGACTGCCTGGAGACCCTGTTGAGGTGCAGATTCTGGCTCAGTAGGGATTCGGTATTTCTAGCAGGTGCAGTGTGGCTGGGCTTGGAGCTGTGCTAAGCAGAGAGGGACCGGGCAGCTGTGAATGCCGCTAGAGGACGGGATTGAACCTGGGAAGCCCACCTTCATCACCACCCAAGGCACACGGCCCCGTGCCCTTGCGCTTGGTGGCAGCTAACAGAAAACGCACCTAATAGTTCAGTGCAAGTTTATTTGTCCCGAATAACCCAAAGCCCAGAGTTCGGGAGTTGCTGGGGTCCATTCCGTTGCCACCAGAGGCTGCCGTAGTCTGTCCTCGTGCGGCTGCCTCATGACCTCAAGGTGGCTGCTGCTGTCCCAGGTCATGGCTTCATGCTCCACTCAGATGAAAGAAGGGCAGGGGCACGTGGCCTGAAGCCAACAGCCCATCTCTCTGTCAGTGAAAGCTTTTCCGCAGACTGCACGGAGCAGACTCCCGCTTCGGTCCCCTGGACTAGCCCCGTGTTCCTCAGCCACCGCTTGCCAGAAGGGGCCGAGAAAACTGGGTGTGTATGAGAGACAGACGAGCCGGGTACCCTGCCTGAGTTGTCCCTGACATCTGCTGGTGGAATCTTCCAGAGTACGCTCTCTGCTACCCTTGCAGGTCAGGGGAGGCTGTGCCACCCCCGTCAGACCAGAGAGACCTGTGCTCCCGCTCGTTGCTCTGACCTTGGCCACGGCCCATGCTCTCCGGGGCTTAGTTTTAGGGCCTGTGCAGTGGGGGTTAGAAACCACCTCACAATGCTTCCCTGAGCTCGTGTCTGCAGCCCACCCAGCAGGGGAACAGCTGTCACTCGCAAGCTCCCTCTGTCCAGAACGCCTCCCTCAGCTCTTCCCCGGGGGGGGGGGGGGGCTCACTCATGTGTTTAAGACCCACCTCTCCTGGGGCCCCCGGGGGCTCAGTCAGTTGAGCATCCGACTTCGGTTCAGGTCACGATCTCACGGTTCATGGGTTCGAGCCCCGCGTCGGGCTCTGTACTGACAGCTCGGAGCCCGGAGCCCGCTTCCGATTCTGTGTCTCCCTCTTTCTCTCTGCCCCCCTCCCCTACTCGTTCTGTCTCTCACAAAAATAAAAACGTTAAAAATTAAAAACGAAACAAAACAAGACCCACCCCTCCTGAAGAGGGGCCGCCGACTATGAGCAGAGAACGAACGAGCTCTGTGACGCGGCTACCTTCTGAAAGCACTGGCTGGGGTACTGCACCAGTCCAGGCACAACGGATGGTCTGTTTTCCTAGCAGCTTGTGTCGTGACCAGCTAAGAGAGCATGGCAGGCGTGGGGGACGGTGCCCCGAAGACCCGGGGACCCACACATCTGGACATTGGAGGTAAAGCTCAACCTCGCAAAAGGGAATGTTGCAGTTTTCCATGGGAGTTAAGTCTGATGATGCAGGGACAGGGCACACGGGCCGCCCCTGAGCTCCGTCAGTGAAAGCAGATAGAAGCCGCTGGTTAGAAGCGGCCCTAATGGGACAGAGTCCGTGCAGGGGCCTCCCCGGGAGTCATCTGGGGGCTCGGCCCCGTCCAGCTTGGCCACCGTGCGCAGTAATCACACCCCGCTGCCCTCCCCGTCCCACTGCAGTGTCACCTGCGGCCCACCCCTCCTCCTCCGCATCTGCCGTCTGGCACCAGCACTCCTGGTCTACACGGCAGAGGGGCTCTCAGGCCCGCTGCCAGTGACAAAGCCCGACACCAGGGGCCAGAGCTGTGCTGTGCTGGGAGGTGTGGAGGACAGGCGCCCCCCTCAGAGGGTCGTGGCCTGCAGGATCCATTTGTGTCCCCGAGAGCAGCGCCCCGTGTTCTGGCTCTCCCCTTCGTGGGCAAGTCGTCTGTGTCGAAGCCAAGGTGTTGATGAACTAGTGCCGTATATGCAGGAGCATTCTCGGAACTTGACGTTGGGCAAACGAGGAAGAAAGCCGCTCTGCCCCAGAACTTCGCCATTTTCTGCCTCTCCTCGTGCCTCAGCAGCGCTCACGGACAGAATGCTGAGGGCTCTCCCTGCGGTCACAACTCTGTGTTCGGCTTAATGATACGGGGAACTGCAGATGAGGTGAGGATAACTTGAAAAGAAAAGGCATTATTGGTAAGTGCGCTGGAAGCCTTGCAAATTTGAGACGATAAATTGGAATTTTACAGGACTAATGAGTTTTTGAAAACCGTTAGCCGGCTTGTCCAAACAGTTCTCTCCCTATTTAAGATTTTCTAAATTAGAAACTCAGAGATTTCATAGGTGTTTTGGTCCTGGAAGGAACAAACAGCCAAAGTAGAAAGTGTGTTTCCATTTATTAAAGTTACATTGTATCTGCTTCCATCACGATCACAGTGTACTATTCTTACTGTAATTGATGGTCTGTCCAGAGCACTTGCTTTATTGAGCCAAATTCTAGATACTTTGTAACCATCACTGCACTCAGCTGTCAAAAATAAGTGACTTTAGGAGCGCCTGGGTGGCTCAGTCAGTTGAGCCTCTGACTTCGGCTCAGGTCACGATCTCACGGTTCGAGCCCCGCGTCGGACTCTGTGCTGATGGCTCAGAGCCTGGAGCCCCCTTGGGATTCTGTGTCTCCTCTCTCTGCCCCTCCCCCGCTCGTGCTCTCTTTCTCAAAAATAAATAAACAAACATTTTAAAAAATGACGAGTCCTGGAGAATTCGGGCCTGCTGCCACACAGCGGCCAGCGCCTGGAGCGGGACAGCAGCTGTCCTGTAGACAAGACACCGAGGACGTCGGGTTTCCGCCCGGCCGTCCGCACTGCGGCCCTGAGGCCCGATGTGCGCCGGTTTTCATCCTCATGCGGGACCGTTGCTTTCCCTTTACCAGCATCTGCATACCTGTACTTAGCGTGCACCTGCTCTGTGACATTTGGGCTTGCACCCCGGCTGCAGGCGACGGGCCAGTGTTCTCGGGGCGCAATCCCTCGGCCGCCTCACTCCTTGCTTCCTACGGCACAGCGAATTCTGCGGGAAAGCCTGCCACCGGCAGCTGTGACTCTGCGGGGGGGGGGGGGGGGGGCTGCCCGGGTCTCTGCCCCCTCCCACGTGCATCTCGCCCCTGTCTCTGGGCAGCAGCTCGGTTCAAACACAAATGCTCGCCTCACGCTCGTCCTCCCCCGTTCCGTTTTGTTGTTTCCTTTGCGCGCGCATTTTGTACTTGCCGACAGTGCAGGCAGGTGCCAAGCCGAGGCGGGGTTAGCAGAGTGGGCGCCGTGGCTCTCCCGGCCTGAGGGCTTCCTGGGAGCGGGAGCCGAGTAGTAAGCAGGCACCTGGCAACTTTGTGCCAACCAGCAGGGGCCCCAGGCTTCACGACTTGGAAACTGCAAAGGCGCCCATCGGTACAAACGGCTTGTCTGTCTGTGTCTCTCAAATAAACAGAGAAAAACACCGTCTTCCAACAGGAAGCCAGCCTGACCCCACAAAAACCTCCATCTTATGGAAAATGCGACCGTTTGGTAAAAATGGGTAATCAAACACTTCCTATGCTGTCGAGTAGTTTTTAATATCAACTGTGACTCTTAGGAGACAGAAAGGCACAGGGCCTGGCTCTTATCTGAAAATCTGAATAAATGTCCAGATTGAGGAGTCCTCTCCGCGGCATATAAGCCAAACGTGGTCTTGAGGCCCATTTTCTTCTGACTTCCTGTCGTGGAACAGCGTAGGAAGCAGGACAGAACAGAAGCCGGGCAGGCACCTGAAAACAGCGGCTGAAACTGTTGTGACGCCAGCGTTACACGTACGCCTCCCAATTGTCGCGCCTCACTCGGCTTCCCAGAATGACACCGATGGCAGGGTCCCTCCACATAGATGACTTTTTACGCTGAATCCATTCGGCCTGTAAGAAACAGAAACGAGATCCGACGGCTGCGTGAAGCCGGAAGCACTTTCGGCGGTGTCACCGTTTAGGACGTGCTGCTCCCTATGCTCGAGTTCCCATTACTGAGAAAAATTCCTGCCCAGAGAGGTGTTGTTTTGTGAGTTATGGTGACTGGATAAACCCGAAGAAAGAACAGCGTGACTCATCAGCCGCGTCCAAAACGCCCGCCCCCAGCAGAGGGCAGGTGCCCTGCCCTCGCTGTCCCTCCCGACACAAGTCTCCCTACCTGCCACCGATTTCGAGCTTCCTCCAGCCGGGGTGATTTCTGGGGGTGACCACCCACCTGGCCCAGGGCCCCTGGGGGCCCCACCAGCTTAAATAACGACGTGTCCAGTTAGCTGTCCGTTCTGAGAAACATGAGGTTCTCGGATGAAACACGCGTATTTATTTATTTATTTTATTGAAAACAATTGTTTAAAGTTTATTCATTTATTTTGAGAGAGAGAGACAGCCTGTGGGAGCAGGGGAAGGGGAGAGAGAGAGGGAGACAGAGAATCCCAAGGAGCCTCCTCACTGTCCATGTAGAGCCTGATGCGGGACTCGAACTCAAGAACCGTGAGACCATGACCTGAGTGGAAATCAAGAATCAGACGCTTAACTGACTGAGCCACCCAGGCGCCCCGAAACATGCATATTTAAGCCAGGCTCAGCGAGGCTCTCTGGACACCAGCATGCTGATTGCACCAGCAACCGTGGGCCGGCCAGTGCTCTCTGGGGTCTCCCCAACACCCAGTCACGCCGACGTCCTCCCGAGACATCAGCACAGAGGTCTGGCGCTCAGAGGCCCGTGCACGGTAGGATTTGAACTCGGGCCCGGAACCCAGACTTGCACACCATTCCTTTCTCATACAGGAACAGAGGAGGACTCTCCTTTATGAGGAAACTGAAATGGAAGAATTCTCTGAGCCAGCCACATAACAAGGCCGAGGCCGGGCGCTGCTGGGTTCCTGTGTGAGAAGGTACGAGGCACGCCTGTGACTGCATAAGCTGCCCATCTCTGGGGGATGGTCCTCTGAGTACAAGCAGCAAAGCCGTGTGAACCCCCGGCGTGCTCGTGCCGGCAGGATCGTGGTCTGGTCTGACTTGGCTAATCTCATGCACGTCACTGGATCCTTGTTTGAAAACATAGACGGGATCTTGAGCTGCTGGTACTCAGGCCCTGGGACGAAGGAAGGACACGACCTGCAGCCACCCGAGGACTAAGGTCTCACGGGTCCTGGGGCCGAACGAGAACAGCGGAGAAAACCAGGGGCCTGAGTAAAGTACGGGCCTTCGGGTGTCATGACGCATTGGCGGTCTCATTAATTGTAGCAAACGTACTACACCGACGTAAAACGTCACAGAAACTAGACGTAGGGCATATGGAGAATGGTCTGTACTATCTTCGCGGTTTTTCTATAAATCTGACTCCCTTTTAAAATAAACCTTTATTTAGAGTCAACTAAAAAGTGAACTGAGCCGAGTCATGTGCTCTGTCATGGGTGGTGAGGGAAGCTAGTGAATCTCTCCCAGAAATACAGAGACGATGCGCAGATAGAAGCATCTGGATACATCGCGGGGGTTGCCTGACCCCAGGTCACAAGCCGTCTCCCGCACGGACAGAAGAGAGGGGCACTGGATGGGCCCCCGGAAGCAGACGGCGAGGCAGAGACGGAGCGGGATGTGTTCTGCGATCTTTTCTGTGACCTGTTTGGTTGTCACAGATTCTGTCACCTCAGGCGGCACCCAGGCTGGACCCACACGGGTCCTGGGAGCCCGCGGTTCAGCGACCAACCCAGGTGGTTCCTCCAAGCCTCTGGCTAAAGCTCGCTGGCTGCCTCCACACCCCCTGCGAGTTAGCGTCTACGGCTGGTGTGCAGTTAGAGCAGGCCTCCAACCGACCTCCCTACCGGGTGACAGGTGTCTCAAAGTTCCAAAGTGACCTCAAATCGAGCCTCCTGGGAATGTTTCAGGGAATTCTGGTACCAACAGCACGCGATTTCTGCGTACTGCACATCATCCGCCCACCGTTTTCCATGGCGCCTTCGGTACCTGCGTGTGTCCCGAAAGTTTTCTTCACAGACCGAGCGATCCTCGTGTTCGGAAGACGCGGTCTTGCAACGTCCTGCCAGCGTCCCTAACACAGCCACGGCCTGAAATCGTGGCCGACGCCTGCCGTCACGTGACTGTGCGGGAACCGCTCCGGCCCGAGTGCCGCACGAGGTTTCCGGCGCGCGCCACTTCCCGGAAGCACGTGAGCGGAGAGGGTCTCGCGAAATCGTGCCCGCTTCCCGGCAGACAGCGCGCGGTGACGCGCCAAGCGAGCGCCGCGCAGAGACCTGCGCCCGGTGCCCACTGACGGCCGACACCCCCCCCCTTCCGCCACCTTCCCCCTCGCTGATCGTGGCCACCGCGCGGCAAAGACGTCGCCAGAGCAGCAAGTGCCGCCACCCGGCGACATTCACGTGCACGCTGACGATCAAAAGGAAAACCGCTGTCTGTCCGTGTCTCCGACGGAAAAGCGGCGGGTCGACGCGAGCGCTGCCATTTTGTTTTGCTCCGAGCGAAAGGGCTGCCGGGAGGCGTCAGCGGGCGACGGGAGCACGCCGGCGCCGCGCTCGCGTCAGCGTGGTGAAATTCGGTGACTCTCCGCCGAGCGAAACGCCGCCTTCTGCTACCGCCCGCTTGGAAGGGTGGAAGCCGAAACGGCCGTGACGGCATCGGATGGCCGTTTCCGCGTTTGCGTACAGACCCCGCAGCGAAGTAAGCTCTGTGTCAACTCGTGGGGGAAGTAACTTCAGAGCACGTGTCGGTGATGTTTGGGAACTTGTCAGCCCTGCGGTGTGTCCCCAGGGGGTTGTCAGTACACAGTCAGAGTCACCGAGTACACAATGGCTGGTCCCTGCACGCGCACAGATTCTATTGTCCACGCGACAGCTTGAGGCACACAGAGATGACAGCGTGTCATGTCCGTAGCTGTGGACACAGGCTCGGCCTGTCCTTCTCCACCTCCTGCCTGGGTGTCCCCCATGCAGCACAGGTGACAGCTGATTTCATATGCACCGGCCGCCGACAGCCCGGGGAAAAGGCCCTTAAGCCACAGCTCCGTCGAGACTTTCTCAGGTGGCTTGAGGGCTCCCTGGGTCAGCCCTTGAACCGGAGCTCAGAGTGGGAGCGGTGCCAAGGGCTGGGCCCCCCCCCCCCCCAGATCGACATATGACCCAACTGACAGTGCAGCGTTTGCTACACAGCAGCTTGACAAGGCCCCTCTGCCTTCCTTACCTGGCTACACGGCTTGAGTGCAGCCCTCCTACAAAGAAGTCCTCGAGCTGCCTTATTGACAGAACACTTAGTAAGAGTCGACCTCATCCCACAAAGACCCCAGGGTTAGCGCTGGGGCCCGTGTGCAGAGCTGCCATTGAAAAATGGTCCCAGGCAATTCTGAGGGAGGTGGACCATCTTTGAGGAGCAGTGACCGTGGGTGGCCCACTTCTCCGGAACCTGGGAGCCTGAACCACCTGAAGAGGATTCTGGAGATCGAGGGCACCGGGTCCAATTCACCAGATAAGGAAGCCCTTGGCCCAGGCTCTATGGAGACTTGAGGCCAAGACAGATGGTTAGGCCGGGAGCTAGAAACACTCGGAGGCTCTAGAAAAACCACCCGCCCTGATGTCTCCAAGGTGCATTGTGGGACGTGGTTGTGGAGTATGAACTTGGCTCCAATCTAGAATGGCCTAAATGGCATCTACCAGCTTACTAACAAGAAGCTTTATCAAGTTGAAAATGATAAAAGAGGGCCATTCGCTTGGAAACAGTCCCTGTATGACCAAAGACAAAGAAACCACATGTGATGTTAGGAGCCAGCTGGGGAAGCGCGTTGAGGACCTCCTTCCGTGTGGCTGCTGTCTCCGTGGGAGACTCCCATCCAGCAGGCCAGGGAGTCTACTGACTCCTCACCCAACAGCCGCTGGGGTTATTGATACGAATCAAATTGTGCAGCCCAGTTTGGGTACGGCCTCGGAAGAGCTCTGCTGTGAACCAGCTGCCTGTCCCTCCCCTGGTACTCGGCTGTGGGTGTCCAGAGTTGTCACAACGAAACATAGAATACTTAAGGCCTCAAGAGCTGCTTTTAATTAAATTGCCAAGTTTCCCATTGGGGTTATTTGCGAATTATGCTGCTTTCTTTTTTATGTGAAATGAGCATTGTCCCGTGGGAAACGCCGTGAAATCCAGTCCTCTGTAGGAGTTGGCCTGGAAGGGTGTGGACGTACGAGTCACTTTACTGTCCTGCTGCTGGGTTTCTGTGCCCCTGAGAGCACCAAGAGGCTGCCCGGCAAAGGGAGGGGGGTCTTTTGTCACTGGGGTGACTTTGCTTTGTAGAGGCTGTGACGCTGTTCCCAGAGACGAGACGGTGCAATCGACAGCCTGTCGTTGTCAAGAAATGTGAAGTGTTTTGGAAATCAGAAGTGGCCGTGCGATGTGTTTTCTGGTGCACCTGACCCGAACCAAAGTGCCTGCACGCGCGTGTGTGTGTGCACAGGCACCTGCGTGTTCTCCGGTTGTGAGTATTCATGCTTCACTGCACGAGTCTGAACCACTGCAGACGTGTGGCACCTGCTACGTGTACTGTGCTAATTTATACGCTCCAAAAACGCCTGGGTTTCGGAGTGAAAGGTCTCAGTACACGGAGGCGTGTTCCGTGTTTATGGATGTCCTGTGGATACCCAGATGACCGGGCATTATTTATTAAAAACAGCATCCTCCCCCCGTCGCTAGGCCCAGCTGCCTTTGTGCTAAGTCGAGCATCCGGGGAAAAAACTCGAAACCTGAGCTCTGCAGTGCCCCGTGTCGGAAAAACCCCCATCACTCTAGGCGAAGTGTAGACACAAGTGGAAACAGTTAACAATAAACCTGCCAGGAAATTCCATAGGACAAAATACCTTTATGGGTCAAAGCTGAACATAAAAATTACTAACTGAGGGGCTCCTGGGGGGCTCAGTCGGCTAAGCGGCCGGCTCTTGGTTTGACCTCAGGTCTTGGCCTTGCAGTTTCGTGAATTCAAGCCCCGCGTCGGGCTCTGCACGCTGACAGCACGGAGCCTGCTTGGGATTCTCTCTCTCCCTCTCTCTCTGCCCCTCCCTGGCTTGCTCTCTCTCTCTCTCAAAATAAATAAACTTAAAAAATTACTAACTGAAAAGGAAAATTGATCAAAATTAAGGACTTCTGCCAATTAGAAAGTGCAGGTGAGAGACAGGAACACACAGGGAGCGGGGCCTGTGTCTCTGGAGAGAGGAGCTGACATGCTCCTTCCTTTCCCATCTTGCCAAGAGTGACTAAACCCCGCCGGCCGTTACCCGCACAGCCCACACACAAGAGGACCCCGCGGCGGGAGGAGGCAGACTGGTGGGGCCCCTAGTGTGAGGACAACATGGCAGAGGCTCCCCGGGCTCCCTCGGACTCGGGGCTGAGGAGCCAGCAGCCCAGAAGGACCGGCGGGCAGAGGTGAAGACGTCCCAGAAGAGCTGCTCTCTCCAGCCCAGGGGCCAGGAAGGGGGCTGCCTGGCTGGACAGACAACTTTTAGACAATAACCACCCTGCTCGGTGGACACCCTCCCGCCTCGTGTCAGCGGTGACCCTGGGGGCAGCTGGTGACCCCTTGGCCCGGCAGCAACAAGGACCCCAGGCTCCCCACCAGGGACAGGTGCGTCCACCATGCTGCCAGAGCACAGCCAGGGGGAGACAGCCAAATGCGAAGTTTGAGTAAGGTCAAGGCTCTCATAACGTGCCGTGAAACCACCCAGGCTTCAGCTGAAAATCACTCGTGGGGCGCCCGGGTGGCTCAGTCGGTTAAGCATGACCCTCGGTTTCGGCTCAGGTCACGATCTCACAGTTCACAGGATCGTGCTCCTCGTCGGGCTCTGTCTGGGCTGATGGCCTGGAGCCTGCTTTGGACTCTCCCCCCCCCCCCCCACTCCCCTGCTCATGCACTCTCAAAATAAGTAAATAAATAAACTTAAAAAAAACGAAAGAAAGAAAACCCCTTGTCCTCCCAAGAACAGCAAGACCTCAAGCCGAAGGAGGAGGACAGCCGGGGAGGTGCACTCTGCGGGGGCAAAGGTCGGGGACTCTCGGGCACGTGGGACAGCATCGCAATGAAAAGGCTTCGACAGGCCGCCAAGCGCCGGTCACGCGGCTGCAGGAGAAGGCCTGGCACAGCCACCGCGGCCGGGGAAGCACCACGGGGCAGCGTCAGAATGAAAACACAACAACAAGCAGGGCAAGAGGGGCACGAGGGGTAAAACGCGCAGTCAGAGGCTCAGCGGCAGGAGGGCAGGGGAGGGACCCGGGAAGTGGACGCTGCACCAGGAGGGACCTGAACAGCAGGGGGAAATGGACGCGGGGACAGTGAGGCTCCCGCGGAATTGCCGACACTCGTGTCCAGAGCGCGCGGGAAGGGAGAGCGAGGGCAGGCTGAACACAGTGCTGCAAGACACAGTGGCTGAAAACGTCCCAAATCTGGAAGAGATACAGACCTACAAATGCAAGAAGCTGAGTGAACGAACGTCCAGCAGCGTGAGCCCAAGCCCACACCGGGACCCATCACAGGCTTGTGTGAACATTCAGGATCGGGGGGGGGGGGAAGACTTGAAGGCAGCTGGAGAAAAATGACACTTATCGAGAGGGGGAAAACAATTTGAACGACAGCGGATTTCTCATCAAGAACCAGAAGCCACCGGAGAGAGGAAGCTGCGGACACAGTTTCAGGTGCCGGGAGGAACCACCTGGCCGCGTCCACACCCAGCAAGACACAGAAAGGGGAGAGGACAAGCTGGAGAGCCGGGGACAGCAGTGGAGCTGTGACGCAGGCCTAGTCCGCCAGGGCACAGACACCACGTTCTAGGAGCACCAGGGAGATGATGAAGGAAGGCCACGCAAACAGGCCGCGTACACTGGATGGGCGTGCGTCCTCACCCTGCGTGTACTGAGTCCTGACAGCAGAGGTGAGATGCAAGCGTGGTCCGGGGGGACTGTAACGAGTCGAGAGGGGACATTGCAGACCACAGTAGGAGGCAGATGTTCCGGAAAGTCAGCTGACCTGGAAAGTGGACTGTGTGGGCGTCCCTGGGGATGTAACACCCAGAGTGGCCACGAGAAGGCTAGCCAAGGAGATGCTGTCAGATCACTTGCAGTCCTGGTGTCCGAGCCATCACAGGGCCCAGCAGGACCCGCGGCCGAGATCCCGGAGCCCGAAGACACGGGCAACGCCCGCACCGCGGACCCACCTTCCACTCCGCCTCCTCGGTCTGCCGCCCACGGTGTCCAGGAGCTTGAGTGTGGCTGGTCACCGGTGCCCTCCTTGCCACGGACACCTCTACAAACTTCTGAAGACCTGAGCGTCCTTACGTGACTCCAACACACGTCCCATGTGTGACTAGATGCCCAGATTGCCGGTCAGAGAAGGATGCACGCTCACACACGTGTGGATTTTATGTTTCTGAGCAGCTGTCTACCGACCTGATATCAGAGGGACAGCCCAGTCTTCTGTTTTCATCAAATCATCGTGATCCAGATTGCCGACCCCTGGTTTTGTTATTACTTGTTTAGTAATCTTTATATACTTAACTGTGTGCAGGTGACCAAGTAAGGACAGGATGAATGGACAGATGAGAAATCCAATTCTTCCCACACAGTCCAAAATTCCCAGCTTGGCCACAGGTTTGACACAGGTCAGCATTGCCGTCTCAGGTAACGGCAGTTTCCTCTGAACGTGCACCTGAGCTCTGGCCCTGGGCCAAAGGACATGGTGGTGACACGGTGGTGACAGCCTCTGCCCGTGTGCCCTCTTCTCTCGTGCCTCAGACAACGGGGGTCTTCACATTAAGTATGCTTCCTCACAAGGGCTTCTGCATCATATTTTTAATAGTTAAACTAAAAAAATTCCCGGGGCACCTGCTTGGCTCAGTCGGTTGGGTGTCCGACTCTTGATCTCAGCTCGGGTCATGATCTCATGACTCACGAGTTCGAGCCCTGAGTTGGGCTTGGTGATGACAAGCCTGGAGAGCCTGGAGCCTGCTTGGGATTCTCTCTCCCTCTCTCTCTGCCCCTCCCCTGCGCTCACATGCTCTCTCTTCCAAGATAAATAAATAAGCTTAAACATCGCCGCGTGAAATTCCATTTTAGATTTTCCTTCCAATTCCCTATGTACTTTATGTTCATTGTAGAAAATGTGGTAGATGTAAACAAAGAAGGGAACATCACCCCGAATCCCATGACTGTGTCTTTGATGTTGCCACTAACTTTCACGTGCGTCCTTGCTGTCTTTGTTGAATATGACAGCATACGCATACGAACAGACACGCATGAGAGAATTAGGACGGTGTCAAGCTGGACCCGTGGTCTTGTCTTGCTTTGTGACTCTCATGTTGAAAACATGGCGTTGCTGCCCGCCGTCTTGACCCTGTTTACGTGCGATCTTTTGTGACACAGGTGACCCCGTGATCGCTGGGACGGCCATTGCTCTCACTGAGTTCCACGGTGAGATGACTTAGCGTGTGTTGCGGTGCCTGGGGGGCTCAGTCGGTTAGGCGTCCGACTCTCGGTCACGGCTCAGGTCTTGATCTCAGGGTTGTGAGTTTGGACCCCGTGTTGGGCAACACGCTGGGCGTGGAACCTGCTTAAAAAATATGTGTGTGTGGCCCCCGCAGGGCAGGCCAGCAAGTAAGATAAAATCAGAGCGCCTCAGTGTGACAGGTGTCTTTGAATATCCTTGCGACGCCTCTACTTTTTGAAGACAAGATGCTGAAGGCGGATATTTTTAAGTTGATACAAGAAAACGGCATTTATGTCCTTGGGTGGTTTTCTTCAACTTCTTTAAATGTGTTTAATAATAGTTGTTTTGCACACAGTGTCTGTGCTCGTGCTCACAAACACGTCTCGCAGTGCACGCGTCTTGCACTTCAGTTCTATGGGAAATCACTGGAAACGGTGTGGCCCCTAGCAAAAAGCCGCTACTCCAACTGTAGCACCCTGTAGTTCCATTGTTTCTCTTGTTCTCTTCACACCATGTTTTCTTTGGGGGAAGGAAAGAGCTGTCAACACGTCATAATACGTTTGTGTGTCTCACTGAAAGATAATCTGGGTGCCGGTCCGTGTCCCACAATTATCCAGCTTTCGACAGAGAACAGGTGAGCGCCTGCTGAGGCCACCGGGGGCACAGCTCACCTGGACGGGGGCTCAGGGCTGCGGCTGCGGGCCCCAGCCTCCACCGCGTCCACGCGCCTCCGTCTAATGGAGCAGTCATTTACACGTTTCAGTGGACAGAATCAAAGGGTGATCTGAATTTCTTCCAGGCAATTTCTCCTTTTGTTTTCCTTAATTCATGAGTATTAATATTGTTTAATGAGGATTTTGTATTTTGAGGGTTTTTTTGCTTTGTTTTTGGAGGGGCTCTGCTTCCCTCCTTTCGGGAGCGCCAAACATCTGCAAACTCAAAGCAACGGAACACACACGACGAGGGACGAGGAGAGAAGGCTTGGCGTGCGCCCCGATGAGAGTGGATGTGGCTGCGGCTCCGAGGACCCCGGGTCGTCAACAGAGGCAGGCGGTGATAACGTCACTTCCGTGCCCTGTCTTGCAGGCTCTGTCTCGTGGAAGACAGAGCGGACGTGAGGCGTGGCGCTCAGCCGGCGGGTGTCTGGGCAGTGGCCTTGAGGAGGCGCCAGCGGCCAGGTGGAGCGGACACGGGCGCCACTGTCACTGCCGCGTGTTCACAGGTGTGTCCGCACCGCACTGGGGGCGTCCCATGCGTTCTCCCACTTAGGCCTCACGTGAAGCTTTCAAGCGAGTACTGTTTTCGTTCGCATTCTTGGATACGGAAACACACTCAGAGTTTAAAACGTGCTTGTGATCACAGGTCAGCGGGAGAGAAGAGGTCAAGACCCGGTGACGTGCTGCCTTAACTCCTAGACGCTGCACGCTATTCGCGCCTACATTTAACGAAGGCAGCGCCATGCCTTAAAATACATCTAAAAATAAATGTGTCCCACTCTCCGACGGGTGTGAAGTTTCTGCAGTTGAAAATTTTTGCCTCAAATTTTCAGGGGGCAGAGCCAGAGTTATCCTCGAAAAGTAACACGTGTGGGCCCATGGCAGGCTCGTCAGTAGACCGCGTGGCTCTTCATACCGGAGTCCAGAGTTCAAGCCTCGTGCTGGGTGTGGAGCCTACTCAATTAGAAACATAATAATAATTAATGAGTAAATAATAACAAATAACAAATGTGATGACGATAATAAGTTAACATCTGTAGAGTATGTTTTCACAAATCAAACTGGCAATTGTGCTAAAGGTTAACGTTCCTGGAGAGTCTCTCGGGGGAGGAGGGCACAGAGCGGAGGCGCAAGGGCCCTGTCGCCGGCACGGGCAGTGTGGGCTGCTCTAGGTGATGGTGGTTTGGAGGGGACAGGGAGATCCACCGGGCTGAGCCCAAGACGCCATGAGGCCTGTTACTGAGGGCGGCTGTGCGGTGAGACAAGGTCCTAGAGGACACAGTGGGGCCTGCAGACGGCCGGGGCTCCCGTGGTCGTAGGCTGAGTGTCCGCGGGCTGGCCTCTCAGGGTGTGTGGGCACAGCGCCAGCAATTCCAGGGCCCTTTCTAAGTGTTACAAACGTATCGAGCGTATCTGAAAACTCCCAGTTCCACCAACTTGCTAATTTTAGACTCTCTGAAAACACCGAAGGAAAAAAGGTTTCAGCATTGGGCTTGTCCTATCTGACTATTAAAACAGAATCGGGAATACTCTGACTCTAATAAAGGAGCACGGGCTGAAAACCAGCGCGAGGAGTCGATAGGAAATGCCAGCACTCATGTCAACAGTGACCGTGTGGGACCGGACGCCCTAAAGACCGGTGGGCCCAGCTGGGTCTCTGCTCTGTGCAGAGAAGTCTCACCCTGGGGGATTAGGAGGAAGCGACAGTTTCACGATTCAATACAGCAAATATTTCTTAGACGCTTGGTGTGGGTGAGACTATGGGAGTCGCCAGAGAGAAGGGTAAAGAAAATGCGTTGCGGCTCAGAGTAGGACAACTGTGCAAACGGCAAAATACAGACCTGACCTTCTACGAGGGGTCTTGCAGGTGCTGCGGGAGTTCAGAGGACGGTGTCTTTTGAGAAGGTCCCCACGGCACGCAGGCAGTGTCCCCCCACCCCCCGCCACGGAACACCACAGGCTGGTTGGTGTGGACCCCTCATGGTTCTCAGGGCTGAAGCCCAAGACCCAGGCCCTGGCCGATTCCGTGTCTGCAGAGACCCCACTTCCTTCCTTCACGGCATCTTCCTGACAGGTCCTTGCCCGGCTCGACAGGACGAGGGGCCTCCCTGGGGCCTCTTACAAGGGCACTAATCCTGTTCGTGAGGGTCCTACCCCAATGACCCGATCGCCTCCCAAAGGCCCCACCTCCTAAAACCATCACCTTGGCAGTTAAGTTTCAACACGTGAATTGGGGGCACCCAGCCTTCAGTCCACAGCACGAGACCGTCAGGCAGAAGGGGACGGGGAAGGCTCTGGACGTGCTGAGTGCGGGGAGTGCCAGAAACAAGACTCGAGGAGGAGGGAGCACCGTGGGTCCTGGGCACGGGAGGGGAAGGCAGGCAGGGGACTCAGCCAGCAGAAGACTGCAATTGCCGGGGACTCGCCCGGCAGCCCCGTGCCTCCGCCCCAGCCCTGGTGCGCACACGTCCACATTCTGGTCCAGAACGGGGCCTGCCTGCCAGCGGAATATGATTGAGTTTGTGAGTGGATTGCTGGAGCGTAAACTAGTTCGAGTAAAACTCGGTCTGGGCTGCCTGCCGGTGGCCCATCCGGGCTGGGGAGGGGCCGACTCTGGAGTGAGGCCGGCTGCTCGGGGTCTGAGAAGACAGCGCAGGTTGGGGGAAGCACGGGCTGCTCGGAGGAGGCGGCCCAGGTGGAGGGAGAGGGCAGGGAGTACTACCCAGGGCGGAAACTTCGCGCACCAACGATTCTTCCGGTCTGCAGTTTTGGAAAAGCCAAGAAATGTCCAAACCCTGTGCCCCCTCAGCGATGGTCGCAGAGGCTCACGTGCTGCTTGGATCTTCGATGACCTTCGCATGTCTTCTGCTTGTGAATACCCCCTGTCTGAAAGCAGGGTTTTTTTTGGGGGGGTTCCCCCGTGCACGTGCAGCCCCTCTCCCTCAGTACCCCCAGTCCTGCCCAGGCTCCTGTGCCCACACGCAGGGTCTCCACTCCGTACCCGGCCAGATGAGCTTCTGACACAGGCTCCAAAGCACGAGAGCAGAGGCCACAGAGGCCCCGCTCGGTCAGCCCCCAGCGACCTCCCGGCCCCGTCTCCTCCTGCCTGGCAAACACAATGGCCACTCCCTCACAGCTCCTTGTAGTTCGGAGCGAAAAGGTGGCAGAGGCTCACTCAGCAGCCACGTGCCTTGCTCGCCAGGCAGGACGCGGCTGTCCCCGAAGGCCCCATGGACGGTGGGGCTGGCACACATCTTGTCCCGGGGGCGCCGTGCGGTCCCTTCGAGTGCAGGGCTCGGTTCAGAGGACGGGAGGAAAGGAGAACGGGACGGGACTGTTCCAACTACCAGGGCGTGAGAGCCACGTTCTGAAACTGGGACGCGCCCTGAGCACAAGGAGGAAATGCAGGGCACCCTGGGCTTTTCCCCTTAGGCGGCCGCCCCGGTCACGGCGCAGATGACTCCGAGGGCCCCAGGCTGCAGGTAAGCGAGGCCTGTCCCGTCCCCGGGACCCTGGAACCCAGGACTGCTGAGTGAACGTTCTCCGGGTTCCAGTGGCTTTGGCTTTGTCTCCACTCTCTGCTTGACTGTACGGAAGGATCGGTTCCTAAAGGAGAATTGAGAATATTTGCAATTAGCTAGCTAAAGATAGAAAGTGGAGACAGTACAATGGCGTGTTGTTCGACACGTCATAATAGCAGAATGTCAGGCTGTGACCTCGCTTTTTCCTGATTCACATTAATATCGCAGAACCAAACGACATCTGCAGTGAGTAAACGCTGCACTGTTTGTCTGGAGATAAAAGCGACACAGCAGACCTTTCAGTTTTAGAAAGTGAAAGCCAGTTAAACGTCTCTGCATTCTGACATCGAGGAGACCGTGCCTTGCACTCTTGTGCACAACTAATGGGAGCGTTTCGTGTCGTCCCGTGTAAACTCGCCCAGCTGTAAACAAACCGGCCTGGAAACGGGACCAAATACTAAGCTGGTTGCTTGGATCCGCAGTGAATGGTGACGTCAGAGCGAATCAGAGCCCTGCAGATGTTAGACAGAAGGAAGGTTTGTTTCGCATCCTCACCGAGGTACAAATTATATTCTGGAGAATTCGACGTGTGGATGGTATGTCCAGTGGCTTCAGCGGACTCCGTCACGTGGCCATCGGCACAACCTAATTCTGGAAGATTCTCTTCACCCCCCGAAAAAGACCCGTAGCAGCCCCACCGCTCACCCCAGCCACCCCAGCCCCAGGCAACCACTAATCTGCTGGCTGTCTCCATAGATTTACTAATTCTGGACGTTTCACATAAGTGGGATCACACGGCATGTGGTCTGAGAAAGGTTATATTTCATTGTGAGTTAACAGTTGTACGCCCAGAATGAACACGTTTTTCTAGTGGGGAAAAGAAGCCCCATTAGAACTGGGCAAGATGCTGGGGCTCCTGGGGGACTCAGTCGGTTAGGCGTCTGACCTCGGCTCAGGTCCTGATCTCACGGTTCGTGGGTCCGAGCCCCGCATCGGGCTCTGTGCTGACGGCTCAGAGCCTGGAGCCTGCTTCGGATGCTGGGTCTCCCTCTCTGTCTTCCCCTGCCCCGTTCATGCTCTGTCTCTCTCTTTCAAAAATAAATAAAGATTTAAAAAAAAGGAAAAAGAACTGGTCAAGATGCCCAAGCTAGGGTCTTCTTGTCACTACCATATCCCCAGCATTTCCGTGCCTGTGTGATGCTCACTGACCACCTTGTCAAGACTCCGCACCGTCCGAGTGGTGGCCCAGGGGTCACTGCCTCGCTCGTCCTCGGAGCACCTTAGAGTCTCAGTTGGGCTGTGTGATCTCAACAGTCGAGCATCACTGGACATGTCCTCAGTCCTCATCATCCAGAGGCTGCTCGTGTCTTCCTCCAAGTCCCCCGTACGGGACCCTACTAACGGGCTGTCCTCCGTGGAACTTGCTGCACTGGTCTCATTTCAAAGACAGTCTGTCTCTTTTATTACATACAGAATAAAGTCCAAGGAAACAAAACCCAGAAAATCACCTGTTCTGACCAGCTTACAATTTTCATTTGCCATTGACTTACTCAGCAATCTTTAATGTGTGCTATGGGATTATCACGATTATCACTCGGCTTCTCAGGCCTATTGAGTTCCTCCAGTGGATCATCTAAGGCAACAGTTACCCCTGCTTCTCCTGTGCTCCCTAATCTCACCAGGGAAACTAACATCAGAAATTCCCCACAGTTTATCATCCACATGAAACATTGTTATTTATACTATGGCCAGTAACCTCCTCAGTAACACACTTCCACTGTTCCTTATGCATTTCTTATGCTGCAACTCTGTCTCGAAATCCATCCACACCACATCTAACCCAGTTGTATAGAAATATACCAACTTGTCATTCATCCTGTTTGAAAAAGTTATTTATGTTTGTTTATTTTTGAGAGAGAGGGAGAGAGAGACAGAGCACGAGTGAGGGAGTGGGGGAGGGGCGGAGAGAGAAGGAGACACAGAATCTGAAGCAGGCTCCAGGCTCCGAGCTGTCGGCACAGAGCCCGACGCGGGGATCAAACCCATGAACCGCGAGATCATGACCTGAGCCAAAGTCGGACGCTTAACTGAGTGAGCCACCCAGGCACCCCAAAGAGTCTTTTTTTAAAAAGAAATTCCGTCTAACATCTCACTGAAAACATTTCCAGGTTTGTTGAACCCAAACTGTTATGGTACCAAGTAGGCCACTGAATTCAAAGAATACCGCCTGTCAGGGCCATTACGTGTCTCTGCTCTGTGTGTGTGTATTTCTGTCATCCTGCAGAGCACAGAAGCCCTGGTCCAGCCACCACTGGGCCCACCTGAGTGCTGAGGGCTGTTCCAGGAGGCCGTGTGGCTGCCCCGACTTGCTCCCTCTCGGAGGGAGAGGTGGAGAGGAGTTCTTTGGGTCTTCCCATAGCACCCCGTGCAGTTGGCTCAGCAAAAGCCAGCCCTACTTTGAACTTTAGTAACGTCCTAAATATCTGCACGGTAGGCCAACGCCACATTTTCTAATGACAGTTTTTGCTCTTTGGTAATTATAAAAATATAATAGCAGCCCCACGTTAAAATTGCTGACTTTGTACCAGGCACTAAGCTAAATGGTTAAATGTTGATGTCACTGACTTGTCCTGAGAGCTTGGCGGGCAGATGCCACTGGTCCCTCCAAGCAGGGGAGGCGGCCAGACTTGGTGAGGCCAGTCGGCACGCTCCGGGAGCAGGGACACCAGGGGCCAAGGACTCGGTGCTAACCTGTGTCCTCAACCACCTCACCGTTCGGTCTGAGCACAATATTCTCATGAGGGAAGGAAACTTTCCTTTTTTTATTTTGTTTTGTTTATTCTTTTTCTTTATATTTTTGAGAGAGAGAAACCGAGTGTGAGCAGGAGAGGGGCAAAGAGAGAGGGGAAACTTTCCTTCTTCTTTTTTTTAATTTATTTTTTCTTTTCTTTATTTTTTTTTTTAAAGAAAAACATTAACCAGTGCTTTCTGGAGTCTTTCCTCAAACTTTGCCCTCTTTGTCGTCGGCAGTGTGTGACTTTCAGAGGCTGGTTTGCAATGCCAGCAGCACATTCTGTGAAGCTTCTGGTAAGTGCTAGAAATTGCCGGAAGTGACACTTGGACGTGGCTTCCTGCCCTTCCAGCCCCCACTCTGTCCCTCGTGGACGCGGAGAGGGGCATCTGTGTGCCTCACGGGGCCGGTGCCGCCCCATGCAGTGGTGGCCAAGTGGAGGCCCAGAGCTGCAAGCGTTGGGCGCCAAAAATGCCAGCTTTTCTCCCAGGAGAGTCACAGACACGTGTTGTCAGGACCTGCATCTCTGTGTCCACCGTTGAAAGATAACCCTCTCCGTCTCAGCCTAAACCCAGACTTTCATAATGTGAGACGTTCGTGGAAACTGCCTTCAGCATAATTAGTACAAGTAATTTGTCTGACAAAAGAATGTCAACAGCAAGTACGTATAATTTGTGCGGTGACAAATTGTACCTGTCCTTCCCGGGAAGAAAGGGACACTGCTGTGCACCGAGACGACGGGGCAGGGTCAAGGATGGCTGCTTGCATTTAATACACAGCTCTCAGAAGCGCACGCGATCCTTTCAGAAGGTCGATGCAAATTATACCTAATAAAGTTATTATAAATAATTGCTACCTCTGCGCTCCTGGGTAATCAGTGAGTGTGGAGTGGGGAGCAGGCGGTTTCAGATGAGAGACGCCTTCCGTTCTGAGCCGGGCTGTCTCACGGGGCACTCTCATCTTCACGGGAGTCGCAGGTGCCTTTTCCACGGTTAGTGGCATCTTATGAAACCCGAGGCCCGTCTGACCCGGAGATTCAGCCAGGAAGGGCGAGAAGTGCGGCCTTGGGTGCGTCTTCAGGATCCGCACACCCTCACGCCCTGGTGTCACAGGAAGACACTTGTCCCCACGTGAGAGCGGCTGGAGAACGGTGGAGACCTCCCATCACGAAGGAGAATAAGTCGTCTGTGACGTGCATCCCAGAACCACGTGGGAGGGCCACTCATTCCAAAGCGTTTGTTGCGACGTCCGTGCCCACACTGGGCCAAGTGGCGGGGGTCCCTTGACAGGCGCCAGGTGGCGAGACGACAGAGGGCCGAGAAGCACGGCATCCTCAGCGGGGGAGGGGACAGGGACCCACGGCAGCCTCGTGGTGGCCAGGAGGGCAGCCTCGTCCGGGCCAGAGCCTTGACACTTGATAACCCCCGCCAGACGCCCTGCTACAAGCCGGCTTGTCAGATGGCTCTCTCCACCCAGCGGTCAACGTCCCTGGCGGGCGAGGGGGGGACCGTGAGCACACAGTGGGTCAGGACGGCCAGGGCCGCCCGGAGCGGGCCGGGCAACGGAGACGGTGGTGGACCGCCAGACGCTTAAATACAGAGGACAACGTGCGGCTGCTGGCAGGGTTGGTGGGGGGTGGGGGGGAGGGTCAAGAGGTACCAACTGCCAGTGACAGTGCAGAAGCCACGGCACAAGTGTGGCCGGGACACTGCACTCGCATCCCGTGGCGGGAGAGGCGGCTGCACGGCACCGGCGTGGAGTACGTCCAGAGGTGCGGGCTCACCGTGAGGGACCCCTGACGCTCAGGGAAATGGTGTGTCCACTGCCCTCCGATGGTAGACCGTTAGTTAAAAATACACTGAAAAGGGAAAGCTTCCTGTGCCGTATCTGCGGGCTCCCGCGGTCAGCAGGGGGCCGGCTGGTCCAAATCGCATCCCGGTAAGGGTTTGAAGTGACTGGCTCCACCCGCCTGACATGGTAGAGACGAAATGAGGCTTCGGTACAAGAGTGACTTCTTCCGGAACTCTGTGAAGACCCCTCCCGGGTCTGTCATTCCCCAGATGGCGGTATCGTGTCTGGGAAGAGATTCGCACGTGCTGGACGTAGAGGTGGAAAGACCTTGTTGGCCCCACAGCCGTTGATGCGGGCCGGCGGTTTGGATCCCAACCCCCAACCACCCGTAACGGGGCTCTGAAGGGCGCGGTCGCTCCCGGGGTTTCTGTTCTGTGTGCAGCCCTTGGAGACTGCCCACGAGAAGCTGTTAACTGCACTTTCCCATTCGACGGGACAGCTGAGATGTGGACGGTTCAGTACAAAATGGCAACTGCAGGCACGGCTTAGAGGAAACTAAGACTTTTCTAGACCCATCCGTCTAAACGCACCTGGGCGCGAGCCTCGACGGGAAGCTCTGCCCCAGCCCCGGCTTTCCGGGCACGACGGGAGCGGCGGAGCCACCCACACTCTTGCACACGCGCTCACACACACCCCCTTTCCTGTGGTCACCTGCTTTCAGAGGATGAAATGCTGCAATAAATTCTGCACAAAATACATATTGTTAAACGACGAGCTTGCTGTAATTGACGCGAGCCCCTCGTGTGGTAAATGGATGCACAGAAACGAACCCGTAGTTAACGTTTTCCTCCTTTTCTGAGCAGTCAAGTCATCTCCCCTTCGGAGGGTGGCTAACGCCTCCCCTGGTACGTGTTTTCAAGGAGAGCAACGTGGTGTGGGAAACCTCACACTTTGGTCCGCGTTGGGCGGTTCTGAATTGAGACGGGTGGTAGAGGGGTGGGAGCAAGGTGGCTTTGTGCAAAGCCTCGCACCTTCCTGCCTCGGCTGTTGGGAGAGGACGCACTTCTGGGTGGGCGGAAGAAAGCCTAGGGAGAAGGAGTGGGCGCTAAAGTTGGCCTGTGATGACGCCTTTAAAGATGGCTTCCCACGAGTTTCATCTTTCAGGGTAGTTTTTTTCTTTTTTCTTTTTTTTAAGTATTGTGCATCACAATAGCAGTCTTCAAACTTCGTGCTCCTTGACGCCCCGAGAGGAGTTTGGGAAAGTATGTATCCCTTCACGCGTTGTGTATTGACACTGCACGTCTCCACTGTAACTGTGAATACTCACAGATGACGCGTTCCTGGCGTGTTGCATCTACACTGACAAATGGAACTGGGACGTCACGTTTTAAAAAGTATTGAATTGAATGACGTTTCAATTCCACAATATGATAAGCCCCGTCATCATCGGTCTTAAAAAATGCATACCGAAGCTCTTCTGTGACATTTGAAACTCTTTCTTTTTTGCTGGCGCATATGTTGTTTTTGAACATTCCACTGAAAAGTTTTTATTGGCCTTTTGGAGAGGCCCGGGAGTCGATTTGCTAGGAGGGACAATTCTGCCACACATCCGGCACCAGCATGCGGCCTCCTCTTTGCTTACTCTGCGTTTGGCCCCAGTGCAGCTTGTCCTGGGGCTGGAACCTGGCGCCACAGAGAAGTCAGGCCGCAGACACCAATGCCGGGGTCATATTTGCTCCCCGGACCGATGTGCTCATGGACCCAAAGCCAACGTTTCCAGGCTGGGAGAAGGTATTTTTTCTCAACTCACGCTCCCGCACCTTCGGGTCCTTCTCCGGGAGTTCGCCCACCTTGGCCCCACGGACCGTGCAGCGGACGGCGATCTTCGTTTCTCCAGCTGCCAAAGGACCCGGCTGCGTCTGTAGCTCTGGGGAACACGGGGGTCCGGCCCCCCGCTGCACCAGCACCTCCAGCCCTGGCGGTGCGTCTCCGCTCGCCCCCACACGGGGGGCGAGGCAGAGCTCGTGGGTGCGAATTTCCTGCACGGGGCTGTCCTTTTCACCTTGACCGTGCACCGTGGCACACACCACAGCACAGTTACCGAAGGGGGGAGGCCCCCTCCTGTACACGCATGACGAACACGTGCCCACACTTCATCAGCTTGCGAATTGAGAGGATGGTGAGGGAAGATACAATGGCTACGACCCCAGGACAGCCTCGGAGAGTTTTCCGGGACCTACAATTCCTGGATGTCAGGATGAGGTCGCGTAGTTCGATGCCAAAAGTGGTTGATATCCTGAAGGACAAAATATCCTTTGGGGTTATCTTTTCTTCCTTGACAGAAACGATTTGCTTCTCTGCTGGCAAAATCTTCAGGTTAACATGTCATCGCCTCAGCTGAGGACTTTGAACACCAGTGAGCAGTGAGTTGAACAAAGTGCACTCTCCTAGAGTTCGGGCTCCCTGTGCCCTCATATGACTGGAAATGACAGGCCAGCCTCCTGTCTCCTTATTTCCGGGTACAGGCTGTCTCTTTCTTTCTTTTTCTTTCTTTCTTTCTTTCTTTCTTTCTTTCTTTCTTTCTTTCTCTTCCTTTCTTTCTTTCCTTTCTTTTCTTTTTTATTTATTTTTCAGAAAGAGAGACAGCGTGAGTGGGGTCGGGGCGGAGAGAGAGGGAGACAGAATCCGAAGCCGGCTCCAGGTTCCGATCTGCCAGCACAGAGCCCGACGCGGGGCTCGAACCCACGAACCGTGAGATCATGACCTGAGCTGAAGTCGGACCCTTAACCGACTGAGCCCCCCAGGCGCCCCTGTCACATTCTCTTTCTAAAGCTCAGCTGGCAACTGTGGTTCAGATGCTAACGACATGGTCTTCGGAGCCTGGGTGCGAGTTCTGGCTGTGCTAGCGGTGTCCTGTGACCCGGGGCAGGCCCTTCACCGTCCTGTGCCTCGGGGTCCTGGTCTGCGGCAGCGGGGGGACATTAACAGAGCTCTCCTTTTGGGGGAGTGATTGTGGCCAGTGATCACTGGCACGGTCTGTATCTTCTATCCTTTTATTTTCAACTTGTCTGTGACTTTACATTTGGTGTGAGGCCTCTTAGACCTCAGGCATGCAGCTGGATTGGGTTTCAGCCCAGTCTGGCAATTTGAGTTTTTATTGGGGTGTCGAGTCTGCTTACATTTGATGCACCTAAACTGACATTCGGGTGTGACTCTACCGTCTTATCCGTTTGCTTTTTCTTCCACCTGTTCTTTTTTTTTTAAACTTTAAAAAAAATCTGATTTATGTAAGTAATCTCTACATTCAATGTGGGGCTCCAACTCACGACCCTGACACCAAGAGTCGCGACTTCCACTGACTGTGTCAGCCGGGTGCCCCCATCTGTGCCTTCCTGTTAATCCTGAGATTAATGAGATACTCTCTGCCCTCCCCTCCCCCCCATTAACTTGCTCCTGTACCTTCTTTCCTTAGACTTCAGCGATCACTGCAGGGAAGTCCCGCCCCGTGGAAGCACCTGCGGCCTACAGCATCAGTGCTCGCCCCCACCCCGCCCCCAGGTATTGGCAAGGCCACGGGCCTCCGTCACAGGGGTTGGCAAACTTCCCTGCAAAGCGCCACATAGGAAATAGGCTTTGCGGTCATATGACCTTTGTAGGGCCTCCTCAACTCTGCTGTTGTGGCTTGAAAGAATCCACAGATACTACGTCGACAAAGCAGTGCGGTTGTGTCCCAACAAGCTTTCTTTACTAAACAGGCGACAGGTAGATTTTGCCTGTGAGCAGCGCGCTGACCCCCGCCCTCCAGCCTCAGCCCCTTTGGGGGGTCGGGCTCCAGGAACGTTCTATCTCTTCCGTCTCTTGGAGCCTGGGGGCGATGAAGGCTTCCACTCGACCTGTCACAGGGAGTCCGGCCAACCACGTTGGTGCTGTATTCCCATCCACACCGTACAATCCCTCAACCAAACTCTCTCGCCGAATGCTGCAGCGGCTGCCCAGCTCCTGCTGAGACCCTAACAGACCTGTAGGCTTGCGTCACGGCGAAGGTTCCACCGCGTCCCAAACGACAATCGGCAGTTTGCACGTGTGTCTCCTGCCCAGGAGGAGCCTCCTGCAGGGCAGACGCTGCCTTAGTTATATCTGTATCCCCACGTACCTGTCCCTCACTCCACAAAATGGGAATGAACAATCTTGGCTAAACTAAACTAAATGAGTACTGCAGAAAGGGAGGCAAGGGAGGTGAGGGTTTGGAAAAAAGACTCGAGGGGTTTTATTTTAAAGTGGGCAGGCTGTGACAAGAGACATATCTGGGAGAGGTGGCGTTCACGAAGGAGGAGAGCCAGGGGATCTGTCTCCAAGTTACCACAGAAGGAAAAATTCCAGGACCTGGTGTTAATATGTGAACTCAAGTGTGGGTGTCTGGCTGGTGTGACCCTGTCAGCTGTGCAGGGTGTCTGAACACCTGGTGTAGCACGGTCAGCTGCTGCTGACAGTGAGTCTGAGGAAGGGAAAGAATGAGTACAGTTCAGTTTGCAATTAGGTCACCGCATCCTTTGAGAGTGGTGTCCACAGAGTGGCCTGTATTTAAGCTACAGAAAAAGCTGCTGAGTAGCAAACTGGAACCAGGAAGTTGGAGCACCTACTTAGAATATTGAGTTTTTAACAAATAGGTTTTTAAGTTGAGAAAGTAATACATGAAAATACCGAGTCAAGATGAGCCTAGAATCTAGAAGTTTATATTGAACACAGTGCTTCCTATACACAGTCGTAACGGATTTAGAAATTACGGAATTAGAAAACAAGAAGACACAGCAGGGCCTGAAGACACCAATGTTACCGGACCAGCACCAGGTCAAAGTGGGCCCAGCGGGCCAGCTTCTGGGCCTGGAAGGTGGCCCCGGAGTGGGGGATGGGCTCGCCCCAGGAGCCGGCCAGGCCTCCTACAAGGAGTAGGAAGCTGAACAAGCAACAAACAACAAGCAACGAACGGCTGATGCCCACAGCTGCCCAGGGCTTCTGAACAGGGTGGGGGCTTAGGAGCATGAAGACGGGAAGACCCAGAAGGAATCCCACTGCCTGCAGACCCTAGATCTGATGTTGTCCCAACTGCCAAGAACCTTCACATGCCACGTGGGCCCCAGTTCTGGGCCGACAGTGGAAGCAGCAGGAAGGCTGCTAACCAGGGAGGAGTGAGGAGGTGGAGGGCAGGGGGGGAAGAGCCAGTATTCCCGGCCCACTTACACTGTGCCTGCAAACCTAAATTCCAAGACGTGTGAAGAAATCCAGTGTAAAAAAGACAGTTAATAAATCAACAATCAAAATATTTTTTCTCCTTAGAATTAAACATTAAAAAATATATACGTTTATTTTTGTGAGGCGGGGAGGGGCAGAAAGAGAGGGAGACACAGAATCTGAAGCAGGCTCCAGGCTCTGAGCTATCCGCACAGAGCCCGACACGGGGCTCGAACCCACGAACCTCGAGATCACGACCTGAGCTGATGTTGGATGCTCAACCGACTGGGCCACCCAGGCGCCCCTCCTCAGATAATTTAAAGTAAGAAACAAAACAGGCACAAATAAAGAATAGATGGATAGGACAAAGGACCGATGAGAAATCTGCACAATAAAAAAGTCATTGAAATAAATGCCTCAAATGTTAAAGACAAAACCAGCTCCAAGACAAAATTAATAAAGGCTGTTTAGTCACAAACCTGCGGCAAGGTAGCCCTTCTGGTGTCACTCTTCTTTTACCAGGAGTTCGGGGTGTTAGAAAGGAGACGAAGTTTTGTCAGGTAAAGAGAGGAAACGCTGACTGGCCAGCATCCTAAGAAGGTGGGACTCTGGAGCGGGAGGAGCCTTTCCGGCTGGTGGGCGGGTGCTGGCAGGTGCCTTTCACAGGCCTCGGTGGGCTGAAGGGGGCCAGCAAGCAGCTGCGGGGACTTCCCAGAAGACTGGCTGGGCTGTGGGGCGCCGGGAGAGGCTGTTGTCCCGCAGGGGGCTGCGCCCTGTAAGGAGCGGGGCCACCGTGACTCTAACGAGGCGGCACCCCCTGCAGAGGCGACCCCAGGAGGAGCTCTCCACACAGACTCTCACGGCGGCGCATTAAGGGACCGGCCAGCACTGGGGGCGGGTGAGGACTTCGTCACTACCGGGCCTTTAGCATTTGGTCTTGGAATGTAAGATCTACTCGCCAACATACGGTTGCTCCTTGAGTAACATGGGTTTGTACGGGGATTTTCCCAATACACGCACATTGTTGTAAATGTATTTTCTGTTATGATTTCCTGCATCACATCTTCTTTTCGCTAGATTTTTATTGTATGAACACAGTATGTTATACATACAACATACAAAATACGTGTTAATATTGTTGGTCAACAGCAGGCTCCTGGCGGTCAAGTTCTTGGGTCAAAACTTACGAGGGCGGGGAGGAAGCACACGTAACCCGTGTTACCCCAGGGTCAACTCTACTTTAGAAATGTGGCCATGTATGTGGCCAGAAGAAAACTCGACTGTAAAGCATGGAAAGAGTTCGGAGCAAGTTTCCAAGCTCTCAAGACTGACAACCTTCAAGAGCAAGGTAGCGAAGTAGACGTCTCTCCGGACCTAGCGGTCAAGATTGCTGCTTGGAGGCGATGTGAGGGAATAACGAAATCCCCGGGAACAACGGATCCCGGGAAGTCCCTGTCCGGAGGCGCGGGTCAAACCCGAGCGAGGCGGCGGGATACGACAGCGCGGCTCCGCGGCCCCCGCCCCGCGGCGTGTGCGCACGCGCCCAGCGCTCGGGGCGGGGCCGCGGGGGCCACGCTGCCTCCGCTGGCGCGCCGTCGCGCGGTGACGCCAACGGACACGGCGCGCGGGGGGGGGGGGGGGGGGGGCGGAGTCTCGGGGCGCCCCCGCCTCCGCTCGCTCCCGCGCCGCGCGGTGACGTCATCAGGCCGGGACGCGCGCCCGGACCTCCGGGCGCCGCCGCCTCCTGCCTTCGCCGCACGCCGTCGTCATCCGGCCCCGACGCGCGGTGACGCTATCGGGCCCCGACGCGCGGGGGGCGGGGAGAGACGAGCGGGCGGTGCCTCGGCCGGGTTGGAGCTGAGCGCAGAGGGCGGGGAGAGGCAGCGAGTTGAGGTGGGGCCGGGGAGGTGGGGGGAAGGTGGCGGCCGGAGCATGGCGGACCAGATCCCTCTGTACCCGGTGCGCAGCGCGGCGGCCGCGGCCCACCGCAAACGCGCGGCCTACTACAGCGCGGCGGGGCCCGGGTCGGGTGCCGAGTGGCCCAGCAGGTAACGACGGGGCGGACCTCCCGCTCTCCGTGGCGCTCCCCCGCCCTCCCCCCTCCCGCTCCCTGCCCGGGTGGGGTCCCCCTGCAGGTGCGGCCGGTCCCCGACTCCCCAGCCGGTCTGTCCGCGCACCCGCAGGCCGCGCACAGTGCTTCCGACTCCGGCACGCCGGGACTCTGGGAGGGAGGGCGGCCACCCGGTGGGGGAGGGGGGGCTCCGGGATGCGCTGTCAGGCCCTCTGTCCCGACCCCGGGTGCCCTGGCGCCCATCGCAGACGGAGACGAGTCCCCCTCCGTGCCGTTGCTGCGCTCTCAGCTGCGCCGGCGGGAAGTCACGCGGACGCTCCGGTGTTCGAACCTCCGGGCGTTACTGGAGAGATTGTGGACGTGACCCCTGTAACTTGTACTTAGCGTCACAAATATGTACCTTCACGGGCAAGCACTATTCTCGCAAATGTGGGACGTTTCGTTTTATTTGCAGACTACACTTTTTACTTAATCATGGGTTTACAAAGTATTTTTTGTTGACAAGAATTTTTGCTTGTAGCAATGGGAAACGGAAGTTCGGAAGGCTAAGTTGGTTAATGGGGACCACAGTTTAGGGGTAGACTGAAAACCTACCTACTCACCTTTCATTTTACAATGGAGGTCTCATACCCTAGTTGGTTTTAGCTCATATTTATTTCTTACCTAAAGAGAAGAACACTGCATTTAATAAATGGTAGAGTTATTAGAAAAAGAAGTGGAAAGAAGAAATACTGTTCTCTACAGTAAATGGAAATTTTATTCCTGAGGAATTTTAGAAGCAATTAAGCTTTAATACATAAGAGGAAGAAAACTGCATATTTCAATATCCAGTTGCTTCAGGATTCTAGTTTTAAAGTAGTTTTTGTTGCAGGCTGTTTGAAAGGCTATGACATACAGTCGAGGAACGTGTATTATAATGTTACAGAGCTGAATTGAATCTTGGTTCATTGACTTACTTGCTGTTTGATCTTACTTAAACGGAACCCCCGTTTCCTGGGATGTAAAAGCGGGGACACTGGCTCTTCTTACAGAACTGCCGAGAGTTACAGGGCTGTAAGGTGCCTGTGTCTGGTGTTTGTACCATTTCTCCTTTCCTCCTTCATATTACCTATGAGAGTAATCGCGTTAGTAATTCTCCAAGTGGTCGGTTTTAGAAGATCATTATTTGGAACTATCCTGCTTATATCACAATCGATTTCCATCATGGTTTGCATCTCCGTTTTTGGTACGTAGATATTTAGGATCCCTTCGTCTTCTGGTGGATTGTTTCTTTTATTACACCATATTCTTTGTCTCTGGTAATTTTCTTTGCTCTGAAATTTACTTCTGCCATATTGTGGTTTAATGTTTGCATCGTGTTCGCTTTCAACCGAAGTTGAATTTGAAGTGAGTTTCAAATTCTTTGTTGGATCGTGGTCTGCCACTAAGCACTCTCAGTCTCTGTCTTTGGATTGTTGTATTTAAACCCTTTACCTTTAAGTTAATTGCTACCTTAGAGCTCAGGTGCTATTTTATGGTCTATTTTCTGTTTCTCCTGATTCTCATTCCCCTTCTGTTTCTCTTCTTGCCCTCCTTTAGGTTACTTGAGCTTTTCTTGGATATCTCCGCAGTGTTTTTGAGTGTAGGTCCTTGTATGTTATTGTGTTCGCTCTGTTGGGTATTGCAGTATACATACACAGGGACTTACCACCATGGTATGTTGGTATTAGGATTTTACTCCATGGAGTGAAGTGTGTAAACCTTGCTTGCATTTTGGTCCCTTTACCCATTTCCCCCCCCCCCCCCCCCCCCCCCCCCCACTTTAACTCATATCAGAAGGTGTTACACTTTTTGTTTATTTTTTTTAATATATTTTTTTAACGTTTATTTATTTTTGAGTCAGGGAGAGACAGCATGAACGGGGGAGGGTCAGAGAGAGAGGGAGACCCAGAATCGGAAACAGGCTCCAGGCTCTGAGCTGTCAGCACAGAGCCTGACGCGGGGCTCGAACTCACGGACTGCGAGATCATGACCTGAGACGAAGTCGGATACTTAACCGACTGAGCCACCCAGGCGCCCCTACGCTTTTTGTTTAAATCATCAAATACAATTTATAAAACTCAGGATTATAAGGATAGTTCATTGTACGTACCCATGTTTTTGGTCATTCTGTTATTATTCATGCTATTTTGCTCATTTCCTTCCCGGTGTTCCAGCATTCTCTTTTTTCCCCCAATCCATTCTATTTGAGAAACTTAGTATAGCCAACCTTGAAACGTCTTTCATCTTAGAATGTTTTCACTAACCCTTCATTCCTGAGGGGTAGATTTGTTGGATATAGAATTCCTGGTCGACAGTTTTTTTCTCACCACTTGAAAACTCTTGTTACATGTCCGGCTACCCTTCGTGACTTCTGCAGAAGTTCATTGCCACTCGAATTGGGATCCCTACGGCCAGTGTGTTATTTGTGCCTGACTGCATTCAAGTTTTTATTTGTCTCTCATTTTTACAAGTTTAACTGTGATGTATCTTGTGGACTTTGAGTTTATCTTGGTTGGTACTTAGTGAAGCATTCTTAATCTGTTGGGGTTTGTTTCACCAAAGTTACGGAGTTTCTAGCCGTTAGTTTCTCGTACTCTCTCTTTGGTTCCCCCATCTCCTCTCTCTCCTGCTGGTACTCAGATGATACAAATGTTGGACATTTGTTAGTGTTATGTAATTCCCTGGGCTGTTTCCCCCCCAGTTTCTTTTTTCTGTGTTCAGTTTGTGTGCATTCTATTGATTTGTTCTCAAATTCCCCAATTCTGTCCTCTGTAGTCTTCACTCTTCTATTGATCCCTTCCAGCAGTGTTGTATTTTCGCTGTTGTATTGTTCAGTTTTATAGTTTCTATTTGTTTCAAGAGAGTTCGTAATTGGTTGTTGAAGTGTTTTTCTGTATGCTGCTTAAAATGGTGGTCACCTAATTCCAGTATCTGAGCTAGCCTCGGCTTAGGTGTGTGTTGCCTTTTGTAAGTCCCACTGTGAGTGTTTTGGTTCTCGTATGACTGATGGGTTTTGATTTTATCCCGGACATTCTGGCTGTTAATGTTTGGTTATACGTGGGTCCTGTTGTATCTTTTACTTTAGCAGGTGATCAGCCTGTTTAGATTTAGCCTATAGGTCCCGGCCTACATTTATGGGCTGTGATTCCAATGACAGTTTAATTTTGTGCTGTGATTTTTGGTGTCCTTGCTTTATGTGGTCCTACTGGGACTCTTACCCTCTCTGCTTATGCTGCTGAGAGGAAGAAGGGATTTCCCCAGACCCAGCATCTGTTTGTAAGAGAAGGAAGCGTCAGGCCTTGTGACAGAGGAGGCTTTGTTGGCTGGGCGGTGGTTGCGGTTGTACCTGTTCTGTGTGTGCCTGCTGGCGGTTCTGGTGCCTCTGGTTAGAAGAGTCTGAGCACCCCTGAGGCCACATCCTTCCCGCTGGTGCCCCCCTGCCGCTCTGGTCTCTGGTGGGATGGGGGGGGGGGGAGGGAGGAGGAGGGATTCAGGCTTCCTGGACTGGCTGCTTCTGAAGCGAGATTGCAGTTGGTGCTGCCTGGTTGTCCTGGTGAGAGAGGGGAACCCGAGGCCCGTGGGGACAGAGGGGCTTTTGAGGCCTCTAGGGTTCCTCTAACTGGTGCTGCCCAGATGCACCAGTGTCCCCTGATAGGACAGGGGAGTCTTAGGGCCATTTCCCACAGGCACTTGGTGATCTCTTGCTGCTGGTGGTGGACTCTCTCCAGGGGAGGAATGACCCTCGTGGGCTGCCTTTTGTTGCTTGGTTGGGAGTCAGGGAATACCAGGCCTAGGTCCTTCCTTCTGTCGGGTGGGCGCGTGTAAGACGTCCTCCCCTGTGTTGTTTCTCCGGTCCTCTGTTCCAGAGCAGCCCAGCTCGCTTCCTCTTTACTGCTGCCTTTTTATCATCTTCCAGAGCACTCCTTTGGTTGGCTCTTGCTTTATTTCCAAGGTTTATGTGTGGACTTGGTAGGGGAGCAGGGAGAGGTGGGTCTTAAGCGGAAGTTGTGCTTTCACATTATTTTGTGAAGTTTGGTTGCGTTTTGTCACGGGAATGTGTGTGCAGTTGGAAAGCTAAGTGGCGAAACGCCCAGAAGAAGGTGCTGTGGCTCTGTGCTCTGCTTCCTCCCTTCTCCTTCCCTCACCCCTCACCCCCCACCCCCCGAGGCCGTTATTTCGGACTCTTGCGGCTGTTTCTGCTGGCGTTGAAAATCTCCATATTTCGGTGCCTGTGTTCCTGACTTTGTCAGCACCTGCAGTTACTTTCTTGTGAAGCCTTGCGAATCTCCACCCCAGCCGCGATAGAATTAAACGCCCTGCTGGCTCCTGTGGTCCCCTGCTCCCCTCACGGCACAGATTGCACTTGACGGTAAATGTTGGTGCAGCGGCTGTCAGATTTTACCCCTGACGCCTGGCCTTATGAGTTGGGAAATGTTCCCTTCTCTTCTACTTTCTGGAAGACATTGTGTAGACTTGGTGTTGACTTCTTTAAACGTTTGCTAGAATTTCCCAGTGAAACCATCTGGGCCTGCAAATTGCTTTCCTGGGTGTTTCAGTTTACAGACGCAGTTTCTAGGCTGTTCACGTGAGCCGTGTCACGTTGGGTGAGTTGTGATTGTGCCCTTTGAGGAATTGGTCCCTTTCAGAAAAGTCGCCATGTTTGTACAGAGTTGTTGGTCATGTTCTCTTGGTGGCTTTGAGGTGGTTTCATTCAGATGTTGGTGGTTTGTGCCTCACTCCTTTTTGTGGGTTAGTCTTGCTAGAGATGTGATCTTTTCCAAGAGCCATCTTTTATTTTACTTATTTTTTTGTAGTTTTCTATTTCATTAATCTGTGTCTTATTTTTTCCTTCCTTTTGATTGCTTTAGGTTTATTTTTCTTATCTCATTCTTGTTTTTTAGGGTGGGAGTTTCGATTATTGATTGGAGACTTTTCCTCCTTTGAAAAAAAAATTTTTTTAAGTTTATGTATTTATTTTGAGAGAGAGAGAGCAGGGGAGGGGCAGAGAGAGAAGACGACAGAGAATCCCAAGCAAGCTCTGAGCTGTCCGCACAGATCCCGATGTGGGGCTTAAACCCACAAACCTTGAGATCGTGGCCCGAGCCGAAACCAAGTTGGATGCGTAACTGACTGAGCCACCTAGATGCCCCAGGCTTTTTTTTGATTAATGTTTGCTTGGCATATAATTTTCCATTATTTTACTTCCAGCCTACTTACGTTTGAGGTGAGTTTCTTGTAGTCAGCTTATGGTGGAATTCTACTTCTTATCCACGCTGCCCATGTCTGTCTTACGCTTGATGTATTCAGAACATTTATGTTCACTGTCACGATTGAGAAGTTAGGGCTGATATCTGCCATTTTCCTTTTTGTTTTCTGTGGTTTTGTTTCCTTGTTTTCTTTCTCCTGTTTTCCTGCGGGTTACTTGAACATTTTTTAGAATTCCATTTTGATTTACCTGTGGTGGTTTTCACTGTATCTCTTTGTATAGATACTATTTGGTGGTAGTTCTAGGTGTTTCATCATCCATACGTGACTCATCACAGTGTTCTGGGGTTGATATTTTATCTGTGTTAGTGAAGTGTAGAATCCTCACCTCACGACATCCCTTTACTCGTCTCTGTGGTAAAGCTATTATTTTGTAAAATGACGTATAAACTTTATATATGTAGAAGTATGTAAATATTTCCCTTTCGTGTAACTAGAATCACACATCAGTGTTCTAACTTTTGCTTTATTGCTCAAGCATAATTCAGAAGAATCAAAAGAAGGAATGCCTGTCGTATTGACCCATGTTTTTGCTATTTCTGTTATTCTCTTATTTTCTGAAATTCCTGAATTTATTTTATTATTTCCGTTTTAAGAATTCCTTGCTATTCTTCAGTGTAGGTGTGCTCGAAACAAATTCTCTTAATTTTCTTTCATCTTAGGAGGTCTTTCTCCTTCATTCATGAAGGGTAATTTTACCAGATATACAATTTGGGGTTGACAGGTTTTTTTGTATTTTTTTTTAGCACTTGAAAAATGTTATGTTGCTTCTTTTCAGCCTCCATGATTTCTGATGAGAAATCCGATGTCATTTGGATGTTTCTTTTCCCGTGGGTAATACGTTACTTCTTACTGCTGTCAAGCTTTTTTGTTGTCTTGATCTTTCAGTAGTTTCACCATTATGGGTCTTTGCATAGATTTCTTCGGGTTTATATCGTTTGGAGTTCACATAGCGTATTGAATCTGCGTGTTTATATCTTTGGTCAAGTTAGAAGTTTTCAGCCATTTTTTGTGTACTTTTGAGCCCCACCCTCTTTCGTGTCTTCTTCTGATACTCTCTCTGGAGACAACTTTGGAGATCTTTTCTTGTCTCATATGGTCCTGAGTTTTCTGCTCTTTTAAGTCCATTTTCTGCTTACATTGGGTGGTTTTTGTTGTTCACTTAAAGAAAGTTCCTTGGTTTTTCCTTTGTCTCTTCCATTCTGCTCCTGAACCCTATCCGTTAGGGTTTTAGATCTCTGTTACTGTATGTGTAGTTTCAGAATTTCCATTTGATTCTTCTTCATGTTGGTATCCTTTGCTGAAATAGCTGTTGGTTTTCATTTGCATCAAGTATGGTTTTTTTTTTTTTTTAATTTATTTATTTTTGAGAGGGAGACAGAGCAAGAGTCGGGGAGGGGCAGAGAGAGAGGGAGGCACAGAATCGGAAGCAGGCTCCAGGCTCTGAGTTGTCAGCACAGACCCTGACACGGGGATTGAACCCACGAACTGTGGGATCGTGACCTGAGCCAAAGTTAGACGCCTAACCAATTGAGCCCCCCAGACCCCCCAGTATGAGTGTTTTTTTATTGTATCCTAGACATTTTGGGTATTAGGCTATGAGGCTCTGGATCTTCTGTTCTATTAGGCCTCCTCTGACCCCAGGACTGAGGGGCGGGGAGGTGGGATGAGGCCATGTTGCCTTATAACTGCCTCATGGGGTGAAAACCGGGTGTCCCTTTACGGCTGGGCAGAGATGGGGTCTGAGGCGTCCCACTGGGCTCTGCTGATGTCCCCTTGTCTGGGGAGGGGAGGAGTGCCTGTTTATTACACCTTGTGGCCTCCTCCAGTGTCTCCTGAGGGTCCTTTACCTCTGGGTTCCAGCTTGTCCTGTCATGTGCTGTGACAGTGGGAGAGATGGGCAGGAGGGACCAGGCTTTTCTTGGGGCTGTCTTAGGTCTGTGCCCGAGATTGTTTTCTGGCTGCTGACTCTCTTGTACACAGCATTGGGAGCTCCCGCTGTGTTGCTCCTGGGGTGTGAGGTCCCTCCTGGTCTGCCTCCTCCTCCCCCTCACCTGTCTTGTGTGTGTCCTCTCCAGCTTGTAGCTGTGTCTGTTGGGGAGTTGGGAAGGGCTTTGCTCAGTCTTGCTCTGGAACTGAAAGGAAGGAGTAATTTTCCTTTGTTTTTTGTTTTTGTTTTTGTCTTTCCTCCTTGTATTTTAAAGTCATTCTTCTTTTTCATTCATTAATAGCTTTTCAGATACAGTTCACATACCATACAGGTCTCCCACTTCAAGTTAAAATTCAGGGGCGCCCGGGTAGCTCAGTGGGTTAAGCGTCCGACTCGGTTTTGGCTCAGGTCGTGATCTCACGGTTTGTGGGATTGAGCCCCATGTTGGGCTGTGTGCTGACATTGCGGAGCCTGCTTGGGACTCTCTCCTCTCTCTCTTTGCCCCTCCCCGGAGGGTGTGTGTGCTCTGTCTCTCTCAAAATAAACTTAAAAAAGGGTAAAATTCTGTGTTTTAGTGTATTCACAGATAAGTCGGCCATCACTGCAGCCAGTGTTGAGCATTTTTGTCACCTCGGAAAGAAACCTGGCACGCTGTAGCTGCCATCCCACTTCATCTCTAGATTTTCTTTCTTCTCTCTTCTTTTTTTGGTAAGTTTTATTTAAGTAATCTCTACATTTCATTTGGGGCTCAAACTCAACGATCCTGAGATCAAGAGTCCCACACTCCTGCTGAGCTAGCCAGGCACCCTGCTATAGATTTTGTTATGGCAGCAAACTATATTTAACAAAACTAACCGTTTTTTTTTTTTTTTTTTTAATTTTTTTTTTCAATGTTTATTTATTTTTGGGACAGAGAGAGACAGAGCATGAACGGGGGAGGGGCAGAGAAAGAGGGAGACACAGAATCAGAAACAGGCTCCAGGCTCTGAGCCATCAGCCCAGAGCCCGACGCGGGGCTCGAACTCACGGACCGCGGGATCGTGACCTGGCTGAAGTCGGACGCTTAACCGACTGCGCCACCCAGGCGCCCCAAAACTAACCGTTTTTAAGTGTACTTTTGACCTAATATATAACAAATCACTAATTTCATACTTCAGAATTGGTAGATAGTTTAAGGTTTGTCTAGTATTTCTGTTTTGGGAAATATGTGTGCTGTGTATTAGAACGCAGCTAAAAAATTATATGATCTATAATATAAATTTTAGATTAAATAGTACAATCTAAAAATGATATAAATTTTAGATTAAATAATAAAATCTAAAAAATAGTTTAAAAATGAAAAGTGTAAATGCAGTCTTACATTTCCAAGAACAGAAGTTAATATTATGAGGTTTTTTTCCTCCACATAGGCAATAGAAAGCTAATTAGTTGTTAGAAAAACAGCTTTGGGGGGCGCCCGGGTGGCTCGGTCGGTTGAGCATTAGACTTCAGCTCAGGTCATGATCTCACGGTTTGTGGGTTTGGGCCCTGCATCCGGCTCTGTGCTGACAGCTCAGAGCCTGGAGCCTGGTCCGGATTCTGTGTCTCCTTCTCTCTCTGCCCTTCCCCGACTCGCGCTCTGTCTCTCTCTGCCTCTCAAAAATAAAACTAATAAAAACAATTAAAAAAAAAAAAAGAAAAACAGCTTTGATACAGGCTTTTCTTGCTTTGTGAGCTTTAAAAGCCTCTTTCTCTGACCGTATAAAAATATAATTTTGTGCTCACAATGTATAAGGAATTGTACTAAAGTATTTTAAAAGTTCTCAGGTTTTCTTTGGAGTGAAATAACTTTTATTTCATTATAATCAGACCAGTTTAGGACACAATATACTTAAAATATAGTGATGGCAAATCGTTAAAACTTGTATAGAATTTTTCATCCTGAGGTTTATATTTTATGAAAATTTCAAGGAGACAAATTAGATGTGATTTGAGTGTGGTTTAACATGTGTGAGGATGTTCCTGGTTGTTTTTGTTTTGTTTTGTTTTTTCAGTATGTTAGTAGGTGAATGAAATGCTGTCTCCCACATGTGGTATTCAACAGTTCACTAGGAATGCAGTCACTTGTTAAGATCATTTTTTTGGTAAACTAATGTGAGGCATCTATTCCTTCTTGTGTTATGTGTAGTTGGGTAAAAGTAAGATAACTTTTAAATTTGTTAATTTGATATTTGTATTTCTGTCTCTTAAATGGTACCTGTGTTATGCACCTTATCTTTACAGTTGAATGAAAAATGAATAACATTGGACGTTATTTTGTTTATCCATGTCTGTTAGTACCTTTTCCTTGCTTCTCTTTGCAGTGTGGCTTTTGGCCCTGCCTAGAGGCATTTGCAGTATTATAATAGTTAAACTTTAGTGTTTGAAAAGAGATTCATGCTGAGAACAGATGGCTATTGTCTGATTATCTCTAAAATATTAGCATGTTTCTTGATAGAGGCAACACAAATTTTTTTAATGCTAGTTTCCCCATTCTGAGTGTCTATACACAGTTTTCTCTGACACAGTTTTCTCTGAATCTTACAAATTTTACAACTGTGATGATGATCTAAAAAATATCTTACGAGTTGTAAAGATGAAACTTCTCCTTTTCTGTGACAATTTACAACTGAAAACGTTTTTTGAAGTATAGAATGACTCTTAAGATAGCGTTTGTCAAAGTGCCCAGGCCTCCTTGGATCAGACACATACATATTCTTAAGGGTCTGTAGCTCACCAAGTTTATGAAGTTCTTTAAATCTGCCAGGACAAGAATATTTCGGTTGAATTTTCTGCAGTTGACAGTATTAGCATGAAGATAAGAGTTGATGATTGTGAAGGTCACAGTTTGAGGGGACTGAGTATGTGTCCTGAGCCAACTGGCCCACTTATCTTTAAATTTCTAGATTGGCATTTGCATAATATTGGGTATTGTAGCATTAACTCTAATTTAGAAGTTTGTTTCAATTTATGTATAGCATCTGTGTAATTTCTTACGTCAAGAAGTTGGTATTCGGTCTCTTATAGAGCATCTTGGAAGAGGGATCAGTAGCTCCGAGGTGGCTGTGTGTGTAGTTCACGTGAGGGGCGTCTCTTGGCTTGAGGGACCAGCAGGCCCTTGTCCTTGCTTGTTCTGTTGCCGAGGTCACGGCTTGCTTCTTGGGCACTGTTCCTTTCCTTTTTTTTTTTTTAAACTACTCCACTGTTTACCTCCTCCGCTAGTGTAGGAAGGGAAGACTGGAAAAGTCCCAATTTCTCAGTACTTCATACACTTTTGCTGCATATTAATGACTCATCAGTGACACTTGAACTTGGAAGTTGTATTTGATGAAGGAAAAAGACGTTTCTTTATAGCCCTTTGCTGCTTTGTTTTTCCTACTTTATTAACATGTAGGCAGAGGGGGCAGTGTCTATTTTTCTTCCAGAAGGTTTCAGCATTAGGCGTATTTTAATGGTTTCTCCCTTTACTAGCAGTTGGCTTCTCAGAAATGTTTCTCATCAAAATGGAAACAATAAGGCTGTTAGATGCTTAATGTGAGTTTAAGCTAGTTATTGTATTGACCTACTTTTCCTTTTCCTTAGATTCATGCAAATTACGTGCCTTCCAGCCCTTGAGTGTTTTGTTGAAAGTTCCTAATTTTTGTAAACCTTTGGCAGCAGCTCAGATAGCTGTCTCCACCTCTTAGTGTGGCAGTCCTCGTGGGTTTGGTATCATCTGTTCTGTCGTCTTTGTTCACTTTGTTTTTACTCGTTTTAAAAATATGTTTCCAGAATTATACTTAATTGCTGGAAACGTTGATTTTTCTTGAGTGACAAACCAATTAAGTGTGTATGACACTAGGCAACAAAGACACTTAAGATTTTCTGCTTATCCTGTCTCTGAAAAAATCCATTATTCATCGTCTTATTGTTTTTAAATACTGAGGTAAAATTTTCAATACAATAGGAAAATTGCTTTGGAAATGGAATAAATTGCTTGCCAGTTCAAAGGCTCCATTTCTGAAGTGGAGGTTACTAAACATGATGTTGCTTATATCCATTATCTTTCAGACTCATTGTACTACTTTTCTAGCATTAAACTTGATAAGATTGTGACTTTTGCTAAAATGCAACACAATCGCGGAAAGAACCTAATGAAAAAGACGAAAAATCTCATTTTGTATACTATATTATAATATATTTAAGTGGCGTTTTGAATTTTAATTGCATTATGTATAAATATTCATTTTCTAGTCGACTGTTTTAAAAGAAGGGATCTTATGCAGAAAATAAGAAAACAAGGAATTTTTCAGAGGAAACCTACTGACCCTGTTTTAGGCCTGCTGCTTCACAGATGACCCGGGCTTTTGCCTGGGTATCTCAAGTGACACCAGTCCCTTGTTGTGGGGATGTTCTGTGCTTGCTGCTTTGCTGCTTGGTGAGGCTGGGGGTGGGGGGTGGGGCGGCAGGTGCTGCTGCCTCTCCCCACTGTGACCTTGACCTTCAACAGGCGGCCTTCCGGATGTGTTTAACGAGGCTTAATCACCGATACTAAAGTTTTCCCGTGCTTCTTGGGTGTACTTTTAAGCAGCACAGCACAGTAATGGTCATCTTTGTAGATAAATCTTGTATTCGTTTTTCATGTTTTCAGATATTTATGTTTTCATGGGCTAATTAGAACCTGTGGTTAAAGTTTACTCACATCACACACAAAAAAAGGCTTTCGATGCATTTTCACAAAGAGTTCTCCAGAGAAGTTGTTCACACCGACCAGCCATCGAGTGCCTGGTTATCCAAGATTGTTAGGAATGCTAAGTGTTAAGAATTAGTTTTTTCAATTGTTTTAATTTGCACTTTTCAAAAGTTCTTTTTGAAAACAAAATTTTTTCCTAGGTTGAAAATCTTCTTCCGAAAATTAAAGTGGAAGTCCCTCCCCTTGGCTTGCCTGGCCCGCAGTGTCCCTCCCTGGCCTTGCCCCTTCCAGTCCGGGGCCCTCAGGGCTCTGCAGCCCCTTCTGGGTCTTTCGGAGACCTGTGCTGTGTCTCCTGGTCCCCACACCTCCTTTGTTTTCCAGCGCCGCTCCCTTTAAAAGGAGCCAGTCACCGCCCTCCCCCCCCCCCCCCCCCCCAAACTGAAGCTCTCCAGCCCTTGAACACGGTCCCCTCCGCCCCAGCCCCCGGAACCCTCCTGTGCCTCTGTCTTCGAAGTCCACTGCTCTGATCACCTTGTGGTTCTGGAGTCCTTCGAGGCTGGTCTTTTGGGTGTGGCTCCTTTCACTGAGCAGAATGTTTTGAAGCTTCATGTTGTAGCACGCGTCGCAATGTCCTTTTTTTAAGGCTGAATAATACCACATTATGTGGATAGAGCACATTTGTCTTGGACATTTGAGTTTCTTTGCTTTTTATAGTAAAAATTTCCGGTATTAATCGTCTAAAACTAGGAGTTAAGTGAATATGGGTGAAGTGCGTTAGACTGATGCCTGACAGCATCGGGTAAATGCTGGCTGCTGATTTCTCCTCCTTTCCTTTCCCCTCCTCTCAACCTTGAATTCCTACCTGGGCAGCCGCTCGCTCGTTTGCTCTCCTTCACTCAGTCTTCAGTTTCAGCACAGCCTCCCCTCTGCTTTCTCTTCTGACTCCCCTCCCCAGAGGGTAGGTGTCCCTCGATCTGTAGGGGGAAGGGGGTAATCTGAGGATCCAGATGTTTCTCCGATCACTTCCTGGATCACTTCCTACGGTTACCTCTCCTCAGACCCACTTTGGAGGCCCCAGCGGTGTCAGCCCCGCCCCGCCGGGACCCTGAGGTTCCAGCAGCTCGGCTCTCCTGTTTCCTTGCCGCTGGGTGTGGACGCCTGCTTCCTTGGACCTGCTTGTTCACCGCCCACCCGTGTGCTTTCTAGCTTCCTGCACTTTGTTGGTACCTCTTGTTTTCCATTCAGGCTCAGGCTTTGAAAACCTAGGTGCTGAAAGGAGACCGTGTATTTGATCTTCTGTCTTTACAGGAAACTTTTTACCCTTTTACGTGCGTACGTCCGTGTCTGCTTTTCGGAAGCCGGGTGTTTGGGGTGTTCTGCCTGCCTCGCGCAGCAGACGGCCCGGAGCTCTGGCGGGAGTAACAAAACAGCTGTAGTTACCTGGAGGCACGCTGCTGTCTCTGACCGACTCCAGTTCCACACTCGTGACAGATGGTCGTGCCCAGCTCAAGTGGCCGGCGGTCCTTCCCGAGTGCCGTGCTGGCCGTGCGACCTTCCAGCGTGCCGCGGTCATCCCTCACGTCCCTGCCCCTCCGCCTGCGGCCCCCGCTCAGTCACCCTCCCGGTGCCAGGTGACCGTCTCCTCAGCTGCCGCTGCCGTCCTTGTAGATTTACCGGTTGGTGCGCGTGAGCCCCTTGAGTCAGAGGCCGCGTCTGTCGCTGACCATCCCGTGTGGGTGCTCAGCGTGGCCAGCTGGCTTGCAGAGCGTTTGTTCATGTTCCTGTAATGATTCGGGGAGGTGACCTTCCTTGGGTACTCAGTCTGATGTGCTCTTCGTTCTCCAGTATTTTCAGACGTCCCATGGTTTTTATTTGTGACATTTAATTGTCGTGGGAGGAGGAGAAACATCTCGGCGGCTAGTGTTTGCTGAGGGTCTGCTCATCGTCTACTTAGTCTTACTCTGTTCTACGGTATGAGGGCCAGCGGTCTCCACATGTGCCAGGCGCCGAGTGTGGGTTCCCTGTGACCCTTGACGTCTCTGTGCTGGGTGCCCCTGGGCGCCGGTGCGCCTGGGAGAGCCACAGCGCGGGCTCTGCGGAGAGCAGGAGGGATGAGAGCCTCAGGGCACAGAGGGAACAAAATCCCGTCATTGGCTGCTCTGCAGTGGCATTCGTTCCCCGTCGCTGTGGTAAAACGATCGCAAACGATCACAAGTATAGTGGCTTTCAACAGATTTCTTCCTTCCCGCTGGGGTCAGCCAGGGCCGTCTGGTCTCCCAGGGCTCCCGCAGGCTGTCGGCAGGCTGTCGGCAGGCTGCCTCCCCCGTATAGGCCCTGCGGAGAGGCCCGGTCCATGCGGGTGGAGGGTAACGTCTTGTTTTCTTGCTTCAGATTGCCCCCACATGTTGAGAAGGTCTTACAGATCCGTGTGCGGAGGTGGGCCCTTCAGTAGCGAATGTTGCCATTTCTGTGGTTGTGTTCTGTACGGCCCCGCAGAACCCCTCGGCGGTCGAAGTGCTCGCTGAAAATAGCAGGGTTTACGGGCGCAAATAAGTTCGGGCAGACCACGGGGAACCTACCTTTTTTGTGACCCCGTCACTAACGAACGCACTCATGGTCCTGGTGACACTGGCCGAAGAGGCACGGCGAGTCCCTGGCCACTGAAGAGGTGCACCTGCAGCCCAGCACTTACGTGAGGAGGCCCAAGCCACCAGGGCTGCTGAGCGGTGGCCACGGGGAGCACCGCAGAGCGGGCACACGCAAGATGGGCCCAGCTACACTGATGGGGGGCAGCCTTAGCCATCGTTTGTAAGTAGTCGTGTAGGACCCCGTGTGATGGCAGAAGCAAATCACTGCCGGGACAAGATGTCATTTTCTGCCCCTTATTTAAGTGAAGTGTCACATGTATTCAGCCCCAGTCTGATGAGCTTGAGGTAAAATTGCTTCCAGTGTTTTTGGTACTGTTCTAGCACTCCTAGTGGTAGGAGTTTAAATTGCAGTTGGCAATTACATTTCAAGTGTTCTAGAGCTTGTGACTTTATGGGACAATTATACAGTTCAGGGAATCTTTGAAAGAATTCACGTAAAAATGGGGAGAGAGTTCTGTGCACAGATATTTTCACTGAAACATTATTTAGTGGGAAGTCCTGTCTTTGTCCAACAGTAGGGAATAAATCAGTAACCTGTAACTCAGCAGTCTGCTTGCTGGATTATTTTCTAGTTACCAGATGTTAAAAAGATGGTACAAGAAGCTTAGGTTGCAGGTTAGCATTGGCCTTGTAGTCTAAGGACATCTTTTCCGTCATTGAATTCCGCTTGTGCTTGGATTCTTGACAGCTGGGCACCTATTGCAAGAATAAAGTTTCCTGAAGGTCGAGGCTTCTGGAATATTTTGCCTTCTGACCTTTGCACTGAATCCTGGTAGGCAGAGTAGTGCCCGGCACCATCACTGCATGCCTGCCTACACGCACACACGTGCAGGTGTGAGAACGTCCACATGCACGAAGTTCCCTGAAGCACTGCTAAAAAGAGAGCTCATTTTGCACATGCGAAGCGTGTTACACGCTGTAGAAGATGTGTTTTAATAACATTTAGAGCAGAACGGAAATAATTGCACTGTTGCTGGATGTTCCCGATTATCTGGAGTAGCACTCAAACTTGTCATTCTTGTGAAAGCCTTCATTCCAGAACGTTGGAGAGTCACAAGCAGTCTAGAGAATGAAGATCGTAACGATGGTACAGAGGACAGCATCCAGGGCACGACAGGTCTTGGACATAATGGTGGGAAAAAAGATGGCGAAAGCTGGATTCAAGAAACCACAGAAACGACACTCGGACGTCAGTTTGGGTCTTAAATATTTTTTCCTTGAATACATTTTCCCCAGTCGCTCATTACGATGTCTTTTAAACATACAGAAACATTAAAAGAATGTTCTTCTACGTAGATTGAACAACAGTGAACGTTATGCCTCGTTGGCTTTCTGTCTACACTGACCTGTTCTCAGTGCTCTGCAGGTAGGGCCCTTAGCACGGGCCTCCCCATGACAGGCTGTTGTCACAGCCAAGGAAATTAACAGTAACTCCTGATATGGCATCTGCAGCTCATTTCGAGTATCTTCTGTTGTCTCAATAATTTCTTTTCTCCCAAACTGTGGTGCAATGCACAACATATCATTCACCATTTTAAAGTGCAGAATTCAATGGCCTTTGGTATACCCCCAGGGTTGTATAGCCATCACCGTCATGTGCTTCTAGAACATGGTGGTTTTGAGGAGTCCAGGCTGGTGTTTTGTAGTGCGTCCTGTGTCTGGACTAACACCTCCTGGAGTTGGGCAGTGCTCTTGGTTTTGTGTACTTCTTGTCACGTGAAATTAGCCCCGGAACAGTGCTTCTCAAACAGCAGAGTGTGAGTGCTCCTGACGCCAGCTGTAGGCTGCTGGCAGAAGTTTCCTGTGTCTAGTGGTGGTCCGGGAATTTCTGGTCCTGACGCGACCCCGTGTGATGCTGATGCTGTTGGTGTGGCGACTGCACTTTGAGAACCACTGCTCTGGAGACTGATTAAATACAGTAAATGTGTTGGGGGAATGCTGGGTCTGCTTCGTGTTGTATCGCGTCAGCAGGCAGGTGTCAGGTTGCCGGTGGTGAGTGGTTCAGAGGGTGAGTCCAGGTTAGGGTGGAGATCTCTAGAACTTTCTGCAGTTGCTGGGTTTCCATTCCAGTTGTGAGGAATTGGTGGATGCTTCTCCAGCACCGTGGACTGTTCTGCTTTTTACCCCCCAAGTATTTGTGGATTTCCCAGATAACGTTTCTGTCATTGATTTTTAAAAGAAATTTCTTTACGGTGAAAGAACATACTTTGTCTGATTTCAGTTCTCTTACATGTATTAGTTTGTATTGGGGCCCAAGATGTGGTCCGTGGGAGTGAGTGCTCATTGAGCATTTGAGGAGTATATTCTGCTGTGTAGGGCAGAGTGTTCCATAAATGCCAGTAAGGGCAGGTACGCTGGTGGTGTTGGCCACATCTTTATGTCCTTTCTGATGTTCCATTTCTTCTGTCAGTAACCGAGAGAGGAGTTCGGAAGCCTTCGGGCAGTACTGAAGACTTGTCTGTTCCTCCTTTCGCTTATGTCCTTCATACTTCGTGTACTTTGAAACTGGTGGTAAGTGTGTGCACACTCAGGATTGCTGGAGCTTATTGGGGATTTGATCTTTTGTCATTATGTAATGTCCATCTTTATCCTGGGCGGTTCTTCTATTTTATTTTTTTGATGTCTTCTTTGTTTTAAAGTACAATAGCTACTTTTCTTCATTTGAAAGAGGGTTTGCATCGTATCCTTTTCTGTCTTTTTACTTTTAATCTTTTAACATTATGTGCCATTATATTTAAAACGTTTCCTACCTGTTCCGTTGAACGGACACTCAGATCAATGGAACAGAATAGAGAACGCAGAAATGGACCCACAGACAAATGGCCAACTCATCTTTGACAAAGCAGGAAAGAATATCCAATGGAATAAAGACAGTCTGTCTCTTCAGCAAGTGGTGGTGGGAAAACTGGACAGTGACATGCAGAAGAGTGAACGTGGACCACTTTCTTACACCATCCACAAAAATAAACTCAAAATGGATGAACGACCTAAATGTAAGAGAGGAAGCCATCAAAATCCTCGAGGAGAGAGCAGGCAAAAACCTTTTTGATCTGGGCCGTAGCAACTTACTCAACACGTCTCTGGAGGCAAGGAAAACAAAAGCAAACGTGAACTATTGGGAACTTATCAAAATAAAAAGCGAAGGAAACAATCAGCAAACCTAAAAGGCAACCGACAGAATGGGAGAAGATAATTTGCAAATGACATATCAGGTAAAGGGTTAGTACCCAAAATCTATAAAGAACTTATCAAACTCAACACCCAAAAAACAAATAATCCAGTGAAGAAATGGGCAAAAGACATGAATAGACACTTCTCCAAAGAAGACATCCAGGTGGCCAACTAACACATGAGAAAATGCTCAACATCACTCATCATCAGAGAAATACAAATTAAAACCACAATGAGATACTACCTCACACCAGTCAGAATGGCTAAATTTGGTAACTCAGGCAACAACAGATGTTGGCGAGGATGCAGAGAAAGAGGATCTCTTTCGCACTGCTGGTGGGAATGCAGACTAGTGCAGCCACTCTGGAAAACAGTATGGAGGTTCCTCAAAAAATTAAAAATAGAACTATCCTATGACCCAGCAATTACACTACTAGGTATTTACCCAAGGGATACAGGTATGCTGTTTCGAAGGGGCGCATGCACCCCGATGTTTTTAGCAGCACTATCAACAATAGCCAAAGTATGGAAAGAGCCCAAGTGTCCATCGCTGGATGAATGGAAGATGTTATACACACACGTGCACACACACACACACACACACACACACACACACACACACACACACTGGAGTATTACCTGGCAATCAAAAAGAATGAAATCTTGCCATTTGCAACTACGTGGATGGAACTAGAGGGTGTTATGCTAAGTGAAATTAGTCCGAGAAAGACAAATATCATATGACTTCACTCATATGAGGACCTTAAGAGACAGATGAACATAAGGGAAGGGAAGCAAAAATGATATAAAAACAGGGACAAGAATAAGAGTCTCTTAAATATGGAGAACAAACAGGTTACTGGAGGGGTTGTGGAGGGGGATGGGCTAAATGGGTAAGGGGCGTTAAGGAATCTACTGAAATCATGGTTGCATTCTATGCTAACTTGGATGTAAATTTACAAAAAGAACTAAAAAATTATACACATCAGCACATCCAATAAGAAATTGGAAAACACAGAGAAAAACATTGTGGTATAATTTTAAATTATAGGTGGATTTTGTTAAGCTACTTCGATAAAGGAATAATAAAATAACCAGCTATTCTCTTGCAGTGAACATTAAAAAAAAAAATAAAATGTTTTATTATTATTTTGTAGATAGTGATTTTTGTCTTCCAGGCAACATTTGGCAACGTCTGGAAACCTTTTTATTGTTGCAACTAGGGGGGTGCTCCCACGGGCATCAAATGCGTAGAGTCCACGGATGCTGTTGAACATTCCACAGTGCACATGACCGTTCTGTCAGCAGAGAATTCTGTGACCCCAAATGTTAATGGTACTGCTGTTGAGAAGTCCCACTGTACGGATTGCAGTGTACATAGCTAACTTTTCACCGTTAGTATTTTACACTTAATGTGGACTGTGGAACTGCCCACTTCTTACAGTATGACTGTGATGTCTGTTCACATATTTTATGCTGAAGCCTTCACCGGATGATGTTATAACTGTCATTTCCCATCATCATACACGTTTTAAAGAATTTTGTGTTGCTTTTCATTGTCGAAATTGTAAGTTTCCTGTTTGTATCATTTTCTTTCTTATCTTGAAACTTTCTTTAGCATTCTTTCGTCCTAGGTGTGATGGTGACGAATCCTCCGAGTTTTTTTTTTTTTTTTAAACATTTATTTATTTTTGAAACAGAGAGAGACAGAGCATGAACGGGGGAGGGTCAGAGAGAGAGGGAGACACAGAATCTGAAACAGGCTCCAGGCTCCCAACTGTCAGCACAGAGCCTGACGCGGGGCTCGAACTCAAAGACCGCGAGATCATGACCTGAGCTGAAGTCTGCCGCTTAACCGACTGCGCCACCCAGGTGCCCCGAATCCTCCGAGTTTTATCCTTCATCTGAGAATGTTTTTGTTTTGCCTTCGTTCCTGGAGGATCTTTTTGCTGGAGGTAGAATTCTGGGTTGAGCCTGCTTCTGTTTCAACACTTAGACGTGGAGTCCTGGCCTCCGTCCGTCTCCACGAGATGTTCGTGGGTGTTGGAGCTAATGTTCTTCTAGACGTAACGAGTCCTTTTTCTCCGGCTGCTTCCAAGAATTTTTCCTTTATCTTTGCTTTGAGTAGTTTGGTTGTGATACGCTTTGTCTGATTTTCTTTGCCTTCGTCCTGTTACAGGTTTGCTGTTGTCTTTAAGTAGATTGTAGTATCGTCTGGCCCTCACTTAGGCCGTGGTTGTGAGTTTGGGTTGGTTTTGTCTTCTGTAAAGTCTGTGGACTTTTTCAGTTTCAGCAACTGCCATTATCTCACAGGAACACAGAAGTCTGCTCTCTTATTTTTGAAATTGGGGTAACGCCTACCAAGAAGGCTTGACGTCACATTAAATAAGATAGCATTTGTTGACTCTGCGTTACACTTTCTAACAAATTGTTGGTTCTCAAGGTAAGCTTTTATTTGTTGAAGACAAATGTGTCCGTGATTTAGGAAAGATAAAATGGACCTTTGACAGTAGGCTGCCTGTTTTTGGAATCAGAAGATTTGGATTGTTGGACTCTGAAAGGGATGCTGGCTAGGGAGGAAATTTAACTGAATAGGAAGTTTTAGAAAAGAGAATAAGAGAGACAGAATAAGTATAAGTGGGACATAGTATTCTTGCTGTGTGTGTCAAGTCTGACAACAAACCAGGGGCACCAGGTTCCTGCCTTGACCATAAGACACCTGCGTAGGTCAAAAGTCACTTCCATGACTTTGATTGATGAGTGTAAAGTTGGTCAAATTTGATATCCTTTCAGTCTGGAACAGTATGGAGATGTGACCCGGACATATACATTTTTTGCTAGTAGTAGTATTTTAGATGATGGACTTTTTTATATTCCTGAATTGAACACTGTGAGTGGGTGGTACCATCGAGCTGACCGTTCACCCTGATGACCGTGGGGGGCTCCCCTCACAGCACGGTCACGGCGGCTTCCTTGGGGAGCCTCTTCCGTTTCTGCTTACCCTGGCTAGGTAAGATTTTTGCAAAGGAAAGTCGCATCCGTTATTTATAATGGTTTGCCTGCGCTGCAGACAGCTTAGTTTGAGGTGGTCAGTAAAGTTGGACCAGCTCGGGTCCTACATGATCCCCTCACCGTGACGGAAGCCTGCGTGGCCTGCCTCAGCACTCTGCTCTTACCTTTTAGCAGGTACCAGCTGGAAGATGAGTCCGCCCACCTGGACGAAATGCCACTAATGATGTCTGAAGAAGGCTTTGAGAATGACGAGAGTGATTACCACACGCTACCACGAGCGAGGACCGCGCGACGAAGGAGTGGACTGGAGCGGTTTGTCTGTGGAGGCTGGAAGCTCCTCTGTACCAGGTGTGGTATCTGTTGCTGCCTAGTGTCCCGGGCACCGGGGTTACAGAGTTCAGACATTTAAAAGCTTAGCTTCTAACATTTATTTTCGTATCAAACTAAAGAAGACAGTCTGAACGAAATGACGTCATGGAGAGTGATAGCCATTAGAACCAGAAGGGGCCGGAAAGCCAAATTCACTTTTTTTATGGGTCATCTTAATGCTTAGAAGATGGAGAAAATTAGCGGTTTTGTAATTAATGCATGGTAGAATCAGTTCTGGTTACCGTATCAGCATTTACAGCTAAGTTCCCTTGTCTTCGTCTGTGATTATCCTGTGTCCAAAAAGGCGGATATGGGCCCGTAAAATGTAATGTATTCACACCGTAGCCGCCTGTGTGCGTTATTTGACTGGAATGCTTTGACTTGGAGTAAGATTCTTCTGTTAATTTAACCAGAAGGAGATGAAGGCAAGGACTGCTTATACTTTAAACAGGTTCACTTGTGGTTGACATAAACTGCATTAAGTCTGCTCACCTTTGACTTTAGAGTCTGGTGTGTGAAACCTCACTCTGTGTGTAGGACAGTTTCGCCACTGGCTGTCCTCCAGCCCTGGGGACTGGCTGGCCAGTGCCAACATAACTTGAGCAGAGTGTGTCTAAGAAGTTACAGCTTTTCTAGTCTTTCTGTTCAAGGCTTGTGGTTGGAGCCTTTCTTACGGTCATGAACTTCTGTCCCTTTCCCCGTAAAAAGAATATACATACTTGTAGAAAGATATCTTATCGTCCTCTTTATCCCATTAGAAGTTTGTAGAAAGATGTTTAAAAAAAAATTTTTTTTAATGTTTATTTTTGAGAGACAGAGAGAGACAGTGTGAGTGGGGGAGGGACAGAGTAAGAGAGAAGACACAGAATCTGAAGATGCTCCAGGCTCCGAGCTGTCAGCACAGAGCCCGAGGCGGGGCTCGAGCTCACAAGCCGTGAGATCATGACCTGAGCCGAAGTCGGACGCTCAACCCACTGAGCCACCCAGACGCCCCTTACAGAAAGATGTTTTTACAACTGATTTGATTTCAGTGTCAGCTCATGCAGCGGTCTTCAAACAGTGTTCCGTGGGCTCCCAGGGACTCCAAGGAGTCCCTCAAAGAGGTGGGCAGTGTCGAGTCAGGAAGTGAGCCCGGGCAGGATTGAGGCTTATCCACCCCCCTTTCCACTTCCACTTGGTGTCTGTCTTTTTCTTTCTTACCTCTTGTAAGCTTTTCATACGAAGAAGGAATTTCACGGCCAAACAAGGTTTTAGAAATCGCTGACTTGTGTCACATTTTCTAGGTGAAATAGCCCGTATTCCTAGAGTGTTCTCTGTGGGCACTTACTAATTCTAGAGTTAATTTCTTTAGCAGTTGCAGAGCTGTGCAGATTTGTTTTGTTTTTCTCGTGTCAGTTGTGATGCTTTGTGCTTTTCAAGGGATTTATCTTTTTTCAAATATATAAATTCCTGTGATGTAAGATGCATGAGGCTTTGTAGGGATGTCACATTTTTTAAATTGATGATATTGTCAATTTGTCTCTCCCTTTTTCCTAGTAATCTTGATAGAAGATTATCAGTTTTCTTTTTTTCAAAGAGCCAAACATCCGGTGGTATCTTTGCTTTTGAAATTTTAAATTTTGATCTTGAAATAAGTCCTAACTTCTAGACAAGTTGCAAGAATTGTACAGAGAATTCCTATGTGCCTTTTGCCCAAGGTCACTAATTTCTGAGCTTCTGCCATGTCTATTCTACCATTCCCTTCACATCTTACCGTTGTTTTCCGAGTCGTTCAGACCAGCTTGCTTCTACGTTCCTTTCTCCACGTCCGAGTACTTCATCGTGCGTTTCGTAGGAGAAGGGCATTTTCCTCCAGCCGTCACGCAGTCGCCGTGTTCAGATGTAGTGTTGGTACCGTGCCTTCCGTCTGCTGTCCCCATCCCGTCCTCCGTCGTGCACTTCTTCTCTGGGCTGGTGTGGCTGTTCGGTGGCGTGTCTGTGCAGTGTCCGTTAATCCGGAACCGTCCTCGCTGTTGGTCTTTCATTGTGTTGATATTTTTTCGACTGCACATCAGGTATTTTGTATGTTCCAAATTTGGGTTTGTCTGAGGTTTCCTTGCTGTTAGATTCAGGTGAAATATTCTCTGCGAAGCACTGTAGGAGACTCACTGTGAACGTAGGGTGTTTGCTTCCTGTTTCATTGATTTCTGTCTTCCCTTCATTTTTTCTCATACTTGGAGTTTAATTTGCTGTTCTTTTTCTAGCTTCCTGAGATGAGCATTGCAGTTTTTTCTGTTTTAAAAATAAATGCATTTAAGTTTTGACACATGGTATTTTCATTATCATTTAGTTAAAAATATATAACGATTTTCATTGTCATTTCTGCTTCCATCGATGCAATTTAGAACCATTCTGCTTAATTTCCAAACAGTCGGGAAGTTTCCTAATTATCTTTTTGTAATTGACTGTTGTCTTAATTCCACTGTGGCTGGAGAACGTACTTATGATTTTTTTAATTTCAGTCTTTGTAATGTGTTGAAACTTGCTTTATGATTCATCATATACGGACAACGTTAGTTAATTTTCTGTGTGTATTTGAAAAATAATACAAATTTTTTTAGTTGTTGTGTGTGTTGCTCTGTATGTCAGTGAGTTATAAGAGCTGATTGTCTTGGTTGAGTCCTCTGTATTCCCGAAGTTTGCTTGTTTGTCAGTTACGAGAAGCTTGGGTGGATCTCTCCACATCGTTGAGGGTGTGTCTCCTGCTTTAAATGATGTCAGTTTTGCTTTATATATTTTAGAGTATGCTATTAGGTGATGCAAGCGTGGGATTACTAATTTACGTTGGTTTGGTCTTTATCTCTGATGGTGTTTCTTCTGTGCGTGCGTATGTCTGACTTCAGTACAATGATACCATCTTTATTTTTATTTTTTAATTTTCATTCCAGTTAATTTACAGTGTTCGATTCGTTTCAGGTGTACAATGTGGTAATTCAACAGTTCCACACATCACCCTGTGCTCATCGTGACAAGTGCGCTCCTTAATCTGCATCACCTGTTTCATGCCCCACCCCCACCCCTGGTGACCATCAGATTACTCTCTATTATTAAGAGCCTGTTTCTTGATTTGTCTCTTTCCCTCCCTCCCTCCCTCCCTCCCTCTGTCAGTACCAGCTTTCTTTGATTTGTATTTGCATCACGTATAATTTTCTTTCTTTGTTTTATTAAAAAAAAAATCTTTTCTTTTGAAATAATGATAGCTTCACAGCAAATTGCAAAGATAGTAAAGAGGGTCCCACCCGCCCCCACCCAGTCCCCCCAGGGGTTGCATCTCACATCCCTGTAGTGTGGCGTCAGACGGGAAGCTGGCTGCGCTGTACCCGTGTGTACTTCACTCACTGTACTACACACGTGGGATCGCAAGGCCGCCAGGGCAGTAACGACGCAGACCCGTCCCGTCGCCACAGCTGTCTCCTGTGTGCTGCCTTCTGGGGTCCTGTTCCCTCCCCTGCCCCAGTCCCTGGCCTCTGGCAACCACAAGTCTGTTCTCTAGCTCTGCACGTTTAGTTTTGAGAGTGTTCTATAACTGAAACCATTCGGTGTGTGATTTTTGGAGATTGGCCTGTTCGGTCAACACAGTGCCCTTGAGATCCATTCAAGTTGTGGGGTGTATCGACGACGGTGTGTTCCTTTTTATTGCTGGCTGGCATTCCATGGGACGGATGAATGTTTGACCACTTGCTGTGCAGAACATTGAGATTGTTTCAAGTGTTTGGACATTACCAATAAAGCTGCTGTGAACCATCAAGTGCAGGTGTTTTGTGTGTGGACGTGTTTTCATTTCTCTGGGATAAACGTGCAGGAGCACAATTGCTGGGCTGCATCCTAGGTGTGTGTTTAGTTTTTTAAGAAACCGCTGGACTATTTATATTTCCCAGAGTGGTTGTGCCATTTTACATTCCCACCAGCAGTGTGTGCGAGATTCAGTGTCTCCATGTCAACATTTGTTGTCACTGTTTTTATTTTGGTTGCTGTAATATGTGTGTGGTGACGGCTCACTGTGGTCTTTGTTTGCGTTTTCTAAATGACTAGCGAGATTATCTTACTTGCCATTGGCATGTCTTGTTCAGTAAGTGTTTCTTTAGGTCTATTCCTTTTTCTTCTTGGTTTTGTTTTATTTCTGTTGAGTTTTGAGAGTTCTTCACGTATTTTAAATTTTATTTATTTATTATTTTTTATTTTTTTTTTTCATTTTTTTTTTTTTTAAATTTTTTTTTTTTTTTCAACGGTTATTTATTTTTGGGACAGAGAGAGACAGAGCATGAACGGGGGAGGGGCAGAGAGAGAGGGAGACACAGAATCGGAAACAGGCTCCAGGCTCTGAGCCATCAGCCCAGAGCCCGACGCGGGGCCCGAACTCCCGGACCGCGAGATCGTGACCTGGCTGAAGTCGGACGCTCAACCGACTGCGCCACCCAGGCGCCCCTATTTATTATTTTTTAAATCTTTTGGTTTTTAATTTCTTTTAATGTTTATTCATTTACTTTTGAGAGAGAGAGAGCACAAGATGGGGAGGGACAAAGAGAGGGAGACACAGAATCCGAAGCAGGCTCCGGGCTCTGAACTGTAGGGCTCCAACCCACAAACCGCGAGATCATGACCTGAGCCTAAGTCAGACACTTAATTGAGCCACCCACGTGCCCCTTAAAGTTTTTTTTTAATGTTTATTTTTATTTTATTTTATTTTGAGAGAGAGAGAGAGAGAGACAGACAAACATGAGCAGGGGAGGGGCAGAGACAGAGGGAGACACAGGATCTGAAACAGGCTCCAGGCTCTGAACTGTAAGCACAGAGCCCGACGCAGGGCCCAAACCCACGAACCGCAAGCTCATGACCTGGGCCGAAGTCAGACGCTCAACCGACTGAGTCACCCAGGCACCCCAAACGTTTATTTACTTTTGAGAGAGACAGAGACACAGACAGAGAGAGACAGAGTGCAAGTAGGGGAGGGGCAGAGAGAGAGGGAGACACAGAATCTGAAACAGGCTCCAGGCTCTGAGCTGTCAGCACAGAACCCTATGTGGGACTTGAACTCATGAACCACGGATCATGACCTGAGCTGAAGTCAGACACCCAACCGACTGAGCCACCCAGGCGCCCCCTTCTATATTTTACTTGTGAATCTTCTGTCAGCTAGGTTGGTTGCAAATATTTTCTTCCACTCTGTAGCTTATCTTTTCATCCTCTGAAAGAGTTTTTCCACAGATCCAAAGTCTTTGATTTTGATTGTTTTTCCTTTGAGCATTATACTTTTGATGTCACATCTGAGAACTTTTCACTTAGCCCTGTGTCTCAAAGATTTTCTTCTACAAGTTTTATAGTTTTTCTTCTTTTGAATTTTTTAATGTTTATTTAATTTTGAGAGAGAGAGAGAGAGAGATCAAGCAGAAGTGGGGGAGGGGCAGAGAGAGACTGAGACACAGAATCCGAAGCAGGCTCCAGACTCTGAGCTGTCAGCACAGAGCCGGATGCGGGGCTCCAACCCATGAAACTGTGAGATCGTGACCTGAGCCGAAGTCGGCCGCATAAGCAACTGAGCCACCCGGGTGCCCTGACAAGTTTTATAGTTTATGTTTAGATCCTTTTGAGTAATTTTTGTGCTAGGTGGGAAGTTTCGGTGGAGATTTTTTTTTTTTTTTTTTTTGCTTATGTATATCCAGATGCCTCAGCACCATTTGTTGGAAAGAACATCCTTCCTTCCTGAATGGCTCTTGTACTGGTGTCACCAGTCTGTCGGCTGTCCGTGAGCGGGGCTGTCTGCTCTCTTTTGTTATCTGTACTGTCCGTCTGTTTGCCCTGCTAGTGCCCCTCAGTCTGGAGTGCTCTCTCTTCATCTAGGTCTTAAAAAGAGGCCAGTTGATTCCTTGTATTTTGTTCTTCTTTTTCCAGATTCTTTTAGCTATTCTGGTTCCTGTCCCTTTCCATAGACATTTTAGATAATCTTTTCCAATCTATAAAGTCCTTCCAGGAATTTTGATAAGGGATTATGTTTAACCTGTATATTAACTTGGGGAAATTGACATCTTTACTATGTTGAATCTTCTGGATCACAATTTACTTCTCCCCGTTTATTTAGAACTTTGATATTTTTCATCAGCATTTTATAGTTTCAGAACCCAGGTCTTATACATGTTAGATTTATTCCTGAGTCAGTCAGTCAGTCTTCTTCCTTCCTTCCTTCCTTCCTTCCTTCCTTCCTTCCTTCCTTTCTTTCGTGTTTGTAACTGACATGGCATTTTATTTTATTCTAATTAATTAATTATTTTATATTTTTATGTTTGTTTATTTTGGGGCAGGGAGGGGCAGAGAGAGAGGGAGACACAGAATCCAAAGCAGACTCCAGGCTCTGAGCTATCAGCACAGAGCCTGATGCAGGGCTCAAACCCACAAACCTCGATATCATGACCTGAGCCGAAGTGGATGCTTAACTGACTGAGCCACCCATGTGCCCCATGGCATGGTATTTTAAATTTTGGTTTCCATATGTTCATTGCTGGTGTGCAGAACTAGAGTTGAATTTTGTGTTTGTCTTTTATCTTGCAACCTTGCTGAGCTTACTGTTAGTGCTAGGAGTGGTTTTTTGTAATTTTCTACCTGAACAGTTATGTCATCTGCAAATAGAGACAGTTTTATTTCTTCCTTTAAGCCTGTATGCCTTTTATTTTCTTTTTTTGCATATGGGTCTGTCTGGAACATACACTATTATGTGAAACAGCAGTGGTGGGTATACCTTTTTGCTACTTTTTTAAATTTAAATTTAAATTTTTTTTAGGCAGAGAGCAAGAGAGTGCAAGCAGGAGAGAGGCAGAGGGAGAGAGAAGGAACCCCAGGCAGGCTCCATGCCCAATGGGGAGTCTGATGAGGGTTCAGTCCTACGACCCTGGGATCATGACCTGAGCCATAATCAAGAGTTAGATGTTCAACCGACTGAACCACCCAGATGACCCCCCTTGTTGCCTCTTGTTCCCAGCCTTTGGGAGAAAGCTTTCCGTATTTCACCACTAAGTATGATGTGAGCTATGGGTTTATTTGTTTGTTTAAAATAGATTACTCATCTAAAACTATCGATGGTTTTCTTATTTAAAATCTCTCTTTGGGGTGTGCCTAGGTGGCTCAGTCGGTCAAGCATCTGACTTGCCTTAGGTCATGATCTTGAGGTCTGTGAGTTCGAGCCCAGCGTCAGCTGCCAGCTCAGAGCCTGGAGCCTGCTTCTGATTCTGTGTGTGTCTCTCTCTCTGCCCGTCCCCCACTTGTGCTCTGTCTCTTTCTCAAAAATGAATGAACATTAAAAAAATTGTTTTTTAAATCTCTCTTGTGTTGGGTGGGTGTAATACAAACAGTTGTGTCAGATTCAGAAACAGGAGTCTAGAGATACAGATTTGAGAGTCCTGTCATTGTCATAGAAGAAGCCACATGGAAGGATGGTGTTTCTGAACACGTCACAGGACATGTGGCATAGGTCTATGAAAAATAAAGGAAAGGGACACCTTGGGGAGAAGGACAGTTCTGGGAAGGAAGACTAGAATCCATTCTCTTAGGCGGGGGGGGGGAAGGGTAGCACTGGAAGAGTGGAGAAGTGCTAGAGAAGGTGACTTTTGTCTTGTTTTTTTTTTTAATTAAAAAAATTTAGAGTGTGCGTGCAAGCTTGGGAGGGACAGAAGGAGAGGGGGAATCCTAAGCAGCCTCCACATTCAACACCAGAGCCCGATGTAGGGCTTGATTTCATGAACCGTGAGATCATGACCTGAGCAGAAATCATGAATCAGGCACTTGACCGACTGAGCCACCCAGGCACCCCCGGGATGACTTTTGTCTTGTCCTTAGTTGGGAACATGGGGTCACTTGGGTGAGGAGATGACTGGGATCCAGATGAGGACTGAAAACATGGGAAAATCGGTCCTGGCTTTGGTAGAGAGGTAATAACCAACAAAGGAGAATCAATAGTGATGCATTTGTATTGCATCCAGCATAGTGTTACGAGTTTCTGTCAGTGAGAGAGCCTGAACCGTTGCGAACTTGGTAGTGGCCGTGTGGCTCGGGAGCTATATATTAACCATATTTGTTCTTTCAATCTATGAGCATGGAAGGTTTTCCATTTTTTTGTGTCTTCAGTTTCTCTCATAAGCTTTCTATAGTTTTCAGTCTATAGATTTTTCACCTCTTTAGTTAGGTTTATTCCGAGGTATTTTATGGTTTTTGGTGCAATTGTAAATGGGATCAATTCCTTCATTTCTCTTTCTGTTGCTTCGTTATTGGTGTATAGAAATGCAACCGATTTTGGTGCCTTGATTTTATATCCTGCAACTTTGCTGATTTCACATATCAGTGTTAGCAGTTTTTTGGTGGAGTCTTTGGGTTTTCCACGTAGAGTATCATGTCTTCTGCAAAGAGTGAATGTTTGATTTCCTCCTTGATGATTTGGATCCCTGATATTTCTTTGTGTTATCTGATTGCTGAGGCTAGTACTTTTCAATACTATGTTGAATAACAGTGGTAAGAGTGGACATCCCTGTTGTGTTCTTGACCTTAGGGGGAAAGCTTTCAGTTTTTCCCCATTGAGGATGATATTAGCGGTGGGTTTTTCATATATGGTCTTTATGATCTTGAGGTACGATCCTTCTATCCCTACTTTCTTGGGGATTTTTATCAATAAAGGATGCTGTATTTTGTCAAATGCTTTTTCAGCATCTATTGAGAGGATCTTGCTGATCCTTCATTAATGTGGTGATATGTGATATGTCACATTGATTTGTGGATATTGAACCAGCCCTGCATCCCAGGAATAAATCCCACTTGATTGTGGTGAATAATTCTTTTAATGTATTGTTGGATCTGTTTGGCTAGTATCTTGGTGAGAATTTTTGTATCCATGTTCATGAGGAAATTGGTCTGTAGTTCTCCTTTTTAGTGGGGTCTTTGTCTGGTTTTGGAATCAAGGTAATGTTGGCCTTGTAGAATGAGTTTGGAAGTTTTCCTTCCATTTCTGTTTTTTGCAACAGCTCCAAAAGAATAGGTGTTAATTCTTCTTTAAATGTTTGGTAGAATTCTCCTGGAAAGCCATCTGGCCCTGGATTCTTATTTGTTGGGAGATTTTTGATTGCTGATTCAATTTCTTTACTGGTTATGGGTCTGTTCAAATTTTGTGTTTCTTCCTGTTTCAGTTTTGGTAGATTCTATCTTTAGGAATTTGACCATTTCTTCCAGGTTGCCCAGTTTGTTGACATATAATTGCTCATAATATTTTCTTACTATTGTATGTATTTTGCAGCATTGGTTGTGATCTCTGCTCTTTCATTTGTGAAATGAAAGTATTTCATTTGGGTCCTTTGTTTTTTCTTTTTGATTAATCTAGCTAGGGGTTTATCAATTTTGTTAATTCTTCCAAGGAACAAGCTCCTGGTTTCATTGATCTGGTCAACTGTTTCTCTGATTTCGATATCATTGATTTCTGCTCTAATCTTTATTATTTCCCTTCTTCTGCTAGTTTTGGGCTTTATTTGCTGTTCTTTTCCAGCTCTTTTAGGTGTAAGGTTAGGTTGTGTATTTGAGACTTTTCTTCCTTCTTTAGGAAGGCCTGGATTGCTATATACTTCTCACTTAGGACCGCCTCTGCTGCATCCCAGAGGTTTTGGGTTGTGTTTTCATTTTCATTAGCTTCCACGTCCTTTTTAATTTTCTCTTTAATTTCTCGGTTAACCCATTTATTCTTTAGTAGAGTATTGCTTAATTTCCAAGTATTCCTGGTCTTTTCACGGTTTTTCTTGTGGTTGATTTTGAGTTTCATAGCAGTGTGGTCTGAAAACATGCAGGATATGATCTCAGTCTTTCTGTACTTGTTGAGGGCTGATTTGTGACCCAGTATGTGATGAATTCTGGAGAATGTTCCATGTGCACTTGTAAGAATGTGTATTCTTCTGATTTAGGATGAAATGTTCTGAATATATTTGTTAAGTCCATCTGGTCCAGTGTGTCATTCTTAGCCATTGCTTCCTTGTTCATTTCATGTTTCGATGATCTGTCCATTATTGTAAGGGGGTGTTGAAGTCCCCTACTCTTAGGGTATTATTATCAGTGAGTTTCTTTATGTTTGTGATTAATTGATTTATATATTTGGGTGGCTCCATGTTGGGGACATAAATATTTACAGCAGTGAGATCTTGGTGGATAGACCCCTTAATTATGTTATAATGCCCTTCTTCATCTCTTGTTACAGTCTTTATTTTAAAATTTAGTTTGTCTGATATAAGTATGGCTACACCGGCTTTTGACAACCGTTAGCATGATAGATGGTTCTCCATCCACTTACTTTCAATGTGAAGGTGTCTTTAGGTTAAAATGAGTCTCTTTTAAGTAGCCTATAGATGGGTCTTGTATAGAGCCTATGTCTCTTGATTGGAGCATTTAGTCCATTGACATTTAGAGTGACTATTGAAAGATACGAATTTGGTGCCATTGGGTTGCCTTTTGAGTTCATGTCTCTGGTGATATTCTCTGGTCCTTTCCAGTCTTTGTTGATTTTGGTCTTTTTTGTTTTGTTTTTTCTTTTCTCCACTCAAAGGGTCCCCCTTAGAATTTCTTGCGGGGCTGGTTTAGTGGTCACAGACTCCTTTAGTTTTTGTTTGTGTGGGAAACTCTTTATATCTCCTTCTATTTTGAATGAGAGCCTTGCTGGATAAAGAATTCTTGGCTGCATATTTTTCCAATTCAGCATGTTGAATATATCCTGCCACTTCTTTCTGCCTGTCAGGTTTCTGTGGCTAGGTCTGCTGTGAGCCTGAACTGTGTTCCCTTATAGGTTAAAAAGTTTTTTTTTCCCCTTGCTGCTTTCATAATTCTTTCTCTGTGTATTTTGTGAATTTGACTGTTGTCTGCCTTGGTGATTGTTGGTTTTTGGTAAATCTAATCGGAGTTCTCTGTGCTTCTTGGATTTTGATGCCTGTGTCCTTCCCCAGATTAGGATAGTTTCCTGCTATAATTTGCTCATGTAAACCTTCTCCCCCCTTTTCTCTCTCTTCTGGGACTCCTATCATTCGGATGTTACTCCTTTTTAATAAGTCACTGAGTTCTCTAAGTCTCAAATCGTGATATTTTGCCTTTATTTCCCTCCATTTTCCTTTTTCATTATTCTCCATAGTTTTATCGTCTTAATTGCTGATTTGCTGCTCTGCTTCGTCCATCTTTTCCGTCATCGCATCCATTTGAGATTGCATCTCGGTTATAGCATTTTTAATTTCGTGCTGGCTAGATTTAATTCTTTCATCTCTGCAGAAAGCGGTTCTAGACTTTTTTCAACCCCAGCTAGTATTCTTATTATCATGGTTCTAAATTCTAGGTCAGACATCTTCCTTATATTTGTGTTGATTAAGCCTCGGCTGTCATGTCTTTCTCTTCTTTCTTTTGTTCTTCATTTTGTCATCTTGGAGGAAAAGAAAAAGTAAAATATAAAAATTAAAAAATTAAAAACAAAGCAAAAAATCAAATGAAGCTTGATGCTAGGTGTGTTTTCATCTGCTTGTTGAAAGAAACTTGATAGAATAGAGAGAAAAGGGAAAGAAAAAAAGGTAAGAAAAAAATTAAAAAATTATATAGTAAAATAGAATTAAATGAAATAGAAAAAAAATTTATAAAGTAAAAAATAAGATAAAAAATAATAAAAATAAATTTTTCTTTCTGTATGCAAGAATGAGGAAGAAAAATGAAAAAAAGAAAACAATGTAAGCAAAAACAAAGCAAAGCAAACGAACAAATACATGAGCCAGAAAACAGAATGAAACTACAGTGAAGTTACATCCAGTTTCCCTTAGAACTGAACAGTGAAGCCCGCTATAGTCCCTACATTAAGCAGGTGGAGGGACTTGTGCCGGTCTTCTGGATGGTGTACTTGGATGGCGCAGTTGGACAGGGCTTGGTGTAACGGCTGTATTGTCCAGTAGGCGGCGCTGCGTAGCTTACTGAGGTGGATCATTGTGGCACACGTGCGTGCACATGAGAGATGGAAATGGTTTCACCCAGTTGCCTAGTCTCTGGCACAGGAACTTCGCTCTTTCACCGACTTGTGATCAGGCACCTCCCCGTTGTCTCAGGCCTCCGTCCACTCCCCATCTCTACACACATAGGGTACCCTGTAGACTTCAGAGACCCCTGTGGCTTGGACCCACACCAGCTCTCTGGGGGAGGGTCTCACTGAGCAATGGCCGGTCCTGGCTTGCCCCAGAAAATGTTCATGCCGTTGCACAGCAGCAGAGGTTCAGAGGTTATGGCCAATCACAACACACAGCTGGCACCAGGTTTTGCCACACTCTGGCATCTTTGTCCCAATACCAGCAAACGTGGCTGCTCTCTGGGATCCCCTGGGACCTTTGCCCGTGGGGAGGCTGTATGGCCTCTACCAAATGCACTCCAAGCAGCGGAACTGCTTCTCCCCGTGTGGCACACGACCTCTCAGACCCCGCTGCCTGCTCCTGGGGCTTCGCCCTGCTTCCTCACCAGAGCACCGCCAGGCACTGGGCTCCAGAACTTCAGACTGTGTTCCACTGTTTGTAGAATCCTGGTGGTACTGAAACCCTCTCCTTTCTTCTCGTCAGTGGTTTTGGGAACAGATTCCTTGTTCAGTTCCCTGCGAGTGTTTTCACTCTTTCTCTCCAGCTGCTTTTGGGGGAGTGCTTTTCTTGCACGATCTTGATGTGCCTCACTCTCCCCCTTTCTCTTTCTCTGTCCTCTCTCCACGAAAACAGCTCCCTACCTTCTGGGGCTTTTTTCTCCACCAGCTCACGTCTCCGCAGCGCGTACCTGCCGAGTTCTGTGGCTCAGGGTATACGGATTGTTGTGTTAATCCTCAGATCAGTTTCCTAGGTGTGCAGAACGGCTTGGTGCTGATCTGGCTGCGTTTCAGGGACAAGACAAGCTGAGGGTGTCTATGCTGCTCCGCCGTATTCACTCTTGGATTTAGTCTTATTTGACTTGACAATGTAAGGTGATTTATGTATAAATGGGCAGTGTCTCCTGAGCAATCACTCACTTAGAAAATATTCCACTTCCAAAGAAGTGTTACCAGGTGAAGCTAGCTCCTGGGTGTTTCCTCCCAAGGACCTCCGTGTCATTCGCCCTCTTGTTATCAGTATCCACAAATCCATCTTCCTCAGAAATTGCCCCTCATTTTATTTTCCTGCTTCCCTCTACAGCTCCATGAGGCTTAAGTATACTTTCTGGGTTACTCATCTTTGGGGGCTTATGCACTCAAGGCACCTGTCTTCCCCTCCTGCTCATAGTTTCTGCCTGCATCGCCCGTGGCAATTCTGGTGGGACCCCAGGCTTTGAAACCCTCAAGGCTCTGTATTCATTTAATTCTGTGAAATAGCATGTGATTGGATTGTGGCTCCCTATCTACTACTTTCTTTTGTATTTGTATAAGGAAATACTTAGTAATAATACTTTTGTTGATAGTTATCAGTAGCCAAGTGTTTCAAATAATGGTTACATCTTGGAAGTCTAGGAATCTTTTTTTTTTTTTTTTTTTTCCTATACAGGGCTATAAGGAAAAATTAATAAACTGTTGAGTATACGTGTTTTTAGCTGTTGGTATTTAATTTAGAGTTTATAGAGTGTGAGGCTTTGGCACTTACTGGGTTGTTAGGTTCAGGTGCTACATGCAGTGGTGTTGATGTTGACGTTTTTATTTTAGCTGTTGTCTGCAGTGTGCATGTGATGCTCAAAGTGGTTTTACATTTATGGAGCCTTTTGTCTGTATAAGAATATGCTGATACCAGCGTAAACTTTGTAAAACCCACATTTTCTAAATTTTACATTTTTCAAACGCTCAATTTTTCTCGTTTTCAATATCATGGTAGATTTGCCCGACTCGTGTACGTTAAGCTGTCACACACATTAGGTAAGTAGGTGTTTCAGAACAAAAATTCCTGCTTGAATACTTTCCTGGAGGATTTTCGCCCCGAATTGAAGTGCTAAAGGAAGTACACACACAGGAAGCTTGTATCCTGTCTGCTGCACCTGTGTCTGCACCGTGCTCCCTGTGGACCAGCCCGGCCCGCTAACCCTCCCTGTGACGATGGGAATGGTCTAGATCTGCGATGTCCGGTATGGTAGCCGCTGGCCAAGGTGGCTGTTGAGCCCTTGAGATGTGGCTAATGTAACTGAGGAACTGGACTTTTTATTTCACTGAATTTTGATTCATACTGAGATAGTTACATGCCGAATGAATAGTCTGGGTGGCTCAGTCAGTTTAGCGTCCCACTCTTGATGGCGGCTCTGGCCGTGGTCTCGCGGTTTGTGAGACTGAGCCCCCCGTTGGGCTCCATGCTGACATCATGGAGCCTGTTTGGGATTCTCTCTTCTCCGGCCCTCCCCCACTCATGCTTGCTCTCTTTCTCTGTCTTTTGTTCTCTCTCTCTCTTGACTAAACTTAAAAAAAAAAGTCACGTGGCCAGTGGATGCTATATTGGGCAGTACAGTAACGTGCACTTCTTTTTAAATTTTTTTTTAACGTTTATTTATTTATTTATTTATTTATTAAATTTTTCTTAGCGTTTATTTATTTTTGAGAGACAGAGACAGCATGAGCAGGAGAGGGCAGAGAGAGAGAGAGGGAGGCGCAGAATATGAAGCAGGCTCCAGGCTCTGAGCTGTCAGCCCAGAGCCCGACGCGGGGCTCGAAGTCACAGACCGCGAGATTATGACCTGAGCCGAAGTCGGCCGCTTAACCGACTGAGCCATCCAGGCGCCCCAACGTTTATTTATTTTTGAGACAGGGAGAGACAGAGCATGAACAGGGGAGGGTCAGAGAGAGGGAGACACAGAATCTGAAGCAGGCTCCAGGCTCTGAGCTCCAAGCTGTCAGCACAGAGCCCGACGTGGGGCTAGAACTCACAGACCACGAGATCATGACCAGAGCCGAAGTCGACCACTTAACCGACTGAGCCACCCAGGCGTCCCTGTGCACTTCTTTTTAAAAAAGCTTTTTTTTTTAATGTTTATTTATTATTGAGAGACAGAGAGTGGGTGGGGAGGGGCAAGGAGAGGGGGAGACACTGAATCCGAAGCCGGCTCCAGCCTCTGAGCCATCAGCCCAGAGCCTGACGCGGGGCTCGAACCCACAGAACGTGAGATCGTGACCTGAGCCGAAGTTGGACGCCCAGCCGACGGAGCCACCCGGGCGCCCCCAGTAACGTGCGCTTCTGTGTCAGATGCAACTTTCTAAGATTGGAGGCGTTCTGAGTGTGACTCGGGAAGCCGCGTAGCTCTGCCAGCAACGAGTTGTTTCGTCTTGGAGAAATTGCTTACTTTTCTGGCCCCCAGTTTCCTCCTGGGGGAGTGGGGGTCTGACATCTCCGGAAGGCAGTTGCGGGTGTCAGACCGATTGAACCCGGAGTTTGGGGAAGAGTCCCTCCCGGCTCGTGTAACGTGGGTCTCGTGTACCATAACTGCGTGGCTTTTGCGCACCAGGAGTACCGGCTGTATGCGGTAGATAAGAGGCTGGCAATTTTGAGCTGCTGCCGGGAAGGAGTCGGGAGGGAGCCCCCTGACCTCCGGGGTGTCTGGGGTCCTGACGGGGGAGGGGCGGGTGGCAGGGGCGTGGCAAGGTGGATGGTGCCAGAGGAGAAGAGTCCTTGGGAGGGTGTCCAGGCCACACAGTAGAAGCAGCAGCAAGGCGAGAAATGGGAGTTTGATGCTTATTATATTTTATTTGAAGTCTTATTTAATTTTTGTTTCATTCACGCCTGAACAGATCACAAATCCCTAACATTTTACTAAAGCTACTTGACAATCCCTTACTCCCCCCCCCCCCCCCCCCCCGCCAAAGAAAGCAGTAAACATGGGAATACTTAGACAGCCTTAAATCACTTTAATAACATCCTGATTTATAACAGTTGGAGACTTAAAAGTATACTTGATATGTGAAGATGCTGTCTGTTGAAGCAGGAGGGTCGCTGGGGGTGTGTCAGAGCTGACCCGCTCGTCTGGCTGCCGCATGCGTTCCCATCGTGGGAGAGCTCACTCACGGTGACAGTGCTCCCGGTGCTGTGGCCGGGTGCCCACGACCGAAGGCCAGGGGGCTTCCGAGGGCAAAGCCCTGCCCTTCCAGACCGAAGATCTTCTGGGCACAGCTGGCAAGTAGGCAGACCGTCCGTAGAGACGCACTGCACACATCTGTACGCTCACATGGGATGCCTCCCGGCTGGGCCGTGAAGCGCTGTGTCTGCGTTTTGATCACTTGCAAGGCAGGCGATTTCCGGAGGGTCATGTCGGCTAGTGCCCCACCGTGGAAGTTAGGCGGTGACTTCAAGGTACAAGTCCAGACGCGTCAGCCTCATTTTGTAATGACGCCTAGAAGACTGTCGTCGTCACGCAAAATTACTGTGACCTTTTGAGCTTCCTCTGTCACCGAGGGGAGTTCGGCATTTGCGCCTTCTGCCGCCGGCCTGCCCGTCCAGCCTGGAGCGCACCTGGAAGAATGTTCCCAGGCTTCCTCGGCGTTGTGGGGATCTGAATTAGATCAGATTTTAAATTCACGATTCTGTTACGCTCAGTTGAGATGGCTCTGATGCCTTTTCATCATTTTCTTGAGTATTTTGAGAAAACTTTATTCTCTCTATCCAAAAATGGTGGTTTGGACGTCCAGGGAGTAGAAGTATTTGTGCTCCTGGAGCCCTGGTGCTGTTAGAGCAAGGACAGATCTTCGTGTTTACTGCACAGATGAGCATGGCTGCATGACAATGCAGTGGAGCTGTCACTGTCACTGTCACTAGAACATCCCACTGAGCATCAGTACCCTTTCTAAATACTGAATTGAGCCGTAAGTCTTAACTTTGTATTAATGCTACTAGAAAAGTTGCCTGTTTAGAAAGGAAAAAAGTGGTCCCCTCGAAGAAGAGAGGGCAGGTCACATTTGGGATGAATTGATGTCTGAGGACCTCTATCATCAAATTCCTGAGCGGTGTGTTGAGAATTATGAACAACAGACTGTCTTTTTCTCAGCGTAGTAAAGCATTGACTACTTCAGGATGTCAGTGTGGTTTTCTGTTTTTGTTTTTTGTTTTTCGTTTTGTTTCGACCCTGTTTGGTCTAAACAGGGAAGATAGTTTCCTTGAGGTTCTAAAAGTCGTCATATACTTGCTCATACGAGTTTCCTTCAGTGTTTTCTGTCACACCTTCATATCCATAAAACTTATTTTAAGACAACCCTACAGATTAGCTTTAGATACGCTGTCAGTGTCTGGTGCATATACACAGAAACAATCCGTATTGGCTCTAAATGTGTATGATTAGTTTAAAGACTTGGAATAGAGCATTCATAATGTGTCTCTTTTTTTCATGCAGTTGCTGTGACTGGCTGGTAAATATTTGTCAAAGAAAGAGAGAACTAAAAGCTCGCACAGTGTGGCTCGGATGTCCTGAAAAGTGTGAAGAGAAGCATCCCCGAAACTCTATCAAAAACCAGAAATACAATATATTTACCTTTATACCCGGGGTAAGGCTGTTACATTCTTAAAACTGGGCTTTTATATGAGACGTTGCCAGCTGCTTTTGTTTTCACTATTTCCCCCCCCCCCCCTTTTAATTGTGTCCCGTCCAAATCAGTGTCCCTTTGTTTTTGAACCATTCATGTTTCAGATGATTGTTAAATAATTCATGCACACTTTTACGGGTACAGCATAGAGTTCAACTTAAGAAAGTTTATAGTTTGGGGCGCCTGGGTGGCTCAGCCGGTTGTGTCCGACTTCGGCTCAGGTCATGATCTCGCAGTCTGGGAGTTCTAGCCCCACGTCGGGCTCTGTGCTGACAGCTTAGAGCCTGGAGCCTGTTTCAGATTCTGTGTCTCCCTCTCTCTCTGACCCTCCCCCGTTCATGCTGTCTCTCTCTGTCTCAAAAATAAACATTAAAAAAAAAATTAAGAAAAGAGAAAGTTTATAGTTTGACTTCATCCTTAGATAAAAATATTTATGCTTCTGTAGAAATAACCAAGTAGGCCTGAATTAAATTATCAGAAAAGAGCTGTAAGTTTTGTTTGGAAGTGAAGCTGAATGCCAAGTGTAAAGCCTGCGTAGGAGACTCCAAATGAGAGTAACATAAGTGCTTACACAGACAGGACTCCGTAACAGAATCTCTGTAAGCATTTATGGATGGATTTTCTACTTCACATTATGAATTTCAGGCCATGTATTATTGTATTATTCATTATCTTAAATAGGTATTATGCTGAGTTTAAATATTGAGGTTTAAATATTTGATTAAATTTTTTTATTGCTGGTGATATTTTTGTCTTAAATACATACAAACTCAGTTTGTATGTATTTAGAATGATTGGATAATTTTTGATTTTTGTGCATCATTTCCTATTTTAATAGACGAATTTATTCATCTTTCTACAGGCAAAAGGCAGCTACTACTGATTATGTTTCTAGATCAAAGTTTTTGACATGTTCTAGTTATTAGCTTTATGCTATTTTGCAAGAAAGTCTCTTGGTTTTGTGAAATAAGGGCTGTCTTATTTTTCATGTTTTTATGTAAATAATCATGCCGATTTTATGTTGGGCATTGATTACCTCCCACCACCCTTCCCCATCCATCTAATAGTTGGTGAATGCTTGATATCTAATTTGCTCTTTATTAAAACACACAAAACCGTTGGCTCCGTAATTGAAAGACTGCTCTTTTGTCAGGATATAAAATGTAAACTGTCTTTCAGGCAGATAAATACTCTCATCTGCATTAAATGAAGCTGCTGCTTTCTTTTTAATTTTAAATTATTAAATACTCGCGGATTGGCTAAGCATTGCACATTTTCCTAAAGGTCACAAAGTTCATTCAGTAGACAAGAAAGTATTGATTACAGTGGCTTAAAGCCAACAGTGCAGCTTAATTTTGACCAGAGTAAATCCACACAGCCTGCCAAGATTGGCTGTGTCCCGAAAATACCTGTTGATGTGTTGTCTGCACAAGTCTTACCGTGTGAATTTTTTTCCTTAGATTGTCTCTTAAATTAGGCTTTTCATCTAAAACGTAGTATTTTAGAAACATTTGGTAATTGCACAGTAGGAATTCAATGCCATTTTTAGCACCAAATGGCAATTTTTGAATTGCTAATAGATATAATTTATGCTAACAGAGATTTTAAAGAAATCACTGAGGAAAAAGAGCTTTCTCTCCTGCTGAGATTAATTTATGAAATGACTGAAAACATTTTTAGACAGCAATTGAATATGATTATGAATATAAACATGTTATCAATGCAGCCGATGCTTTAGTTGCACAAGCAACTGTGTGTTGATGTAGAAAACTTCATTACGTGAAACCTGTGGTTCCGGACTCTTTAAGTCAACAGTAAGTACTTAACCCACTGCTCTGCTCTGGTTGAAATTTTCCTACCTTCGAGTTGCATAAAAAATGGTATCCAAGGAGATTTTGACTGCAAGTTGCAAGGATGGAAGTTTAATTGCGGTTACAACTGCTGTTTCAGTTTTTCTCGTCTGTAAACACGAGGTTTCTTCCATTTTTGTTTTCAATTTCAATTTAATAGTTTGAGAATTTGTAAATAGAAGTGTATTAATATACCGGATCTTGGGTTTTCTTCCTTAAAGACAACTCTATTTGAATTAAAAAACAAAAACAGAAAGTTGCAGGATTTGCCTTCCTAACATTTTGTCGAATGATATTTATTTTATATTTGAAGCTCTTGTTGCAGGTTCACTGCTAAGAGTCTGTAAAAAATACGTAGGCATCTGTCTCCCCCAAAATTGCTTTGGAATTCACATTCTTTTACATGTCATCGTCTCTTACCGTCTGCGGGAAGCAGATATTTACAGGAGGCGGAGGCGGTTTTGTGAAGTCACGTTGTGTGCACTCTCTGCCTGTTCACTCAGCTTTTGTGAAACTGCCCTGACGTTCGTGTTCAGAAACGTGGCTGTCGTGTTTTATTTTTTACCGTTGCATAAATACAAGGTTAACACGACTTTCCCATTGTAAGATTTCCTGAGTTATCAAGATACACATTTGTGTGTATATAAATATATATTTATCGACCACCAACACTGGGAAGGACTTGCTACCTCATTTGCTTTGCTGTACGTACAAAGATATTTATATGTAGGTCAGTGTGGAAAACTGGAAAATCAAAACTTTTAGACGATGCTTTTAACATAGTTGAAAGTTCTAATTGTCTTTTTTTCAATTTATTTTAGATATAATTTTGAGGTAACCTTACCTCGCTTTGTATGTGATTTGGTTATTGGAAAGCCAGTGCCAAAATTAAGAAATTTGCTGTAACTCAGGGCATATTCTCAATGTTTGATGGAGATGTAGTTAGATATTGTGCCGATTTAATTATTTGATTGAAGTATTAAAGATTTTCCTTGGAGAGACTGTGTTAATTTTTTCTTTTTCCTTTTTAGGTTTTGTATGAACAGTTCAAGTTTTTCTTGAATCTCTATTTTCTGGTAGTATCCTGCTCGCAGTTTGTACCAGCATTGAAAATAGGCTATCTCTACACCTACTGGGCTCCTCTGGTAAAAGAAAAGATTTTTGAAATTAAGTTAAATGATTATTTAGAATATGGTTTTAAGAGTGGAGACGGTTGAGAGAGAAACTGATCAGATTTTAAGGAGTGTGATAGTGTTGCCGTGTATCTGTGAACTTCCGTGGAAGATTTTACGGAGCTCGGTCACGTGTGTGCCGGGCAGCCCTGCAGGAGGATCCGGTGGTGCACTGCTCCGGGTGTCATCTGGAGAGGCCGCTAGGCACCCCGGCTGGTGGGGCGGGGGGCTGGGGTGGTTTCCATGGCGCATTCTGTACTGAGGCTGCGATAACGGGTCGGTCTCTCCCCTGTGCTGATGGCACTGTCTGGAACCAGGGTGCGATCTGCTCAGCGACCCTCTTGTCCTGACAGATGGGCGGTTCTTACTTTTGGCCGAAGTATCTCAGTGAAGTCCGGACCATTTCTGCTTGACCCCTCAGTGCATAAAAGTTTTGGAAAGGCAAATGATACTTCTCATCGAATGCTTCCATTTCCACCATAATGCTGTTTGCCGATAACTTTCATCGGTTTTCAGCTTATGTAGACAATACGAATGCCTTCTTTCTTCCTTGCACCTAGAAAAATGGACTGCTTCCTTTGGACTGCTCCCTTTTGGGCAGATCGTCAGCATAATCAGTCAAGACAACGTAGTGAAACTCCTCCTTTAGGGAAGGAGCCAGCACAGTGCTCACTTACCTGCCGAAGTGCTCCCCTCGGAGCCGGGATGTGAGCGGCGTGCTCTGGAGTTCATTTCTCTGGGCTGCGCAGTCCTGCCACCTCTCACAGCCAGTCTCAGATGCGCCAGGGCGACTGGCAGAGGGGACAGAAGTCTCGTTGGCAGGGTTGCTGGAGTCAGCCCCTCCTCCTGTGCACCCACGCAGACTTCAGAGGAGCGCAGGTTTGAGCAGTGACAGTAACGGTGTTTGTAGTACGAAATGATCACGGAGTCAGTACGGTGCACTCAGGAAATCAGTGGGGTTGGAAGATGCCGGGATTATCTAAGTTAGGCCCCTGTGAGGGGTGGCATTGGGATGACATCCGGATTTCTGAGAGCCCGGGCCACGCACTGGTCAGGGAAGAGAGAGGCGCAGGCACGGGGAGCCACAGTTGCGGAAACTCTCGGGCCAGGATGCTGGGGGTGCCGCTGGAGCGTGGGGACGTGGGGACGGTGCTTGTAAGGGAAGTCAGGGTGCTCGCACTTGATTCTGAACGGGAGAGGGAGCCCCGTGACGGTGTGGGTGTCGCGTAGCACACGGGCGACACCGAAGCTCAGACCTCAGTGCTCGGAGTTGGTGTTCAAGCCAGGTGGCTGTGGAGAGGCGACGGAGGGGGGGCTTTCTCTTCTTTTCCCCCTGCTCACCTTCCTTCCCCTGCAGGCAACTTCTGTTTGCATTTGAGATTCAGTTGTTACGCGTCTCCCAGTAATTTTGCTACTTATGTTTGTCTCCCTGAAATCGTATGTTTGCATGCTCTGAAAAGTTTGCATAAAGATGACCTTAGTCCGTGTACCCTTTTGCAACATGCGTTTTGACTTAACATTGTTTGATAAAACGGATCCCTGACACGTACAGGTCTAGTTCACGTACTCTTCGCTTCTCGGAAGTGTTCCGTTGAATATATACACAGTCGATTTGTCCATCTTCCCAGGGAAGGAGACTTTAGGTTTCTTTCTGATTTTTCACAGTTAACAGACTCGGCTGTGACGATCGGTCTGATTGCACGTTGTTCCCTGTGCATCCTGGGAGTCTCATTGCCTAAGCCCTGCTTACTTTTCCCATTTTCCAGTGAAAGCGTAGCTCAAGTGTACTTACGATCTCAGGGTGTTTATTTCTGGCCCCTCTTCCTACCCGTGGCTTCGCAGGGTGCTCTCACCCCTCCAGTGTCACCGCCGGCTCGGCCTGAAGTGTCCATTAGCGCTGATTGTCTGAGGACACGGGACCCTCTTCAAACTCTGACGTACGGAGCGTTCGTTTGTTTTGCTTTTGCGTCTTTTCCTCATGACTGTGACTTAAGGGGCTCGTAACCAAAGAGGATGTTCGTTGCAGGTGGATTCCTAACGAGGACTTGCTTTTAAGTGTGCGCAGAATTGGCTGTGTCGGCCAGAGCCGTCCCTTCCTCTGTCCGTGTGAAGTTTACGTCCGCCAGCCTGACCTGTCCTGTCAGCCGCAGGTGTTTGAAGCACTTGGCGTGCGGGAATTCACTTCGCCGTGCTCAGAGAAGTGCCCCGGTAGGCACCTGGCTCAGTACTCCTAGAAGGGACGCTGAGCAGAGGCTCAGGGGCCCCGCGGAAAAGCGAAAAGCCCGCTTCTCCCGTTTGAGTTGCGCTTCATGCTTCCTCGGGACGCGCCGGCCGTTCCCCGCGCCCCTGTCCCCGCGCCCCGGTGGACCTCCAGCTGGCCTGCTTAGGAATCCGCGCCCTGCCCTTCCCTGCCCCGGTGGCAGCCACGGTTGGTGCCTCTGGTCGTGTGATCAGGAAGGACTTGTGAGTCTGTGCTTGCGCTCCTCGTGCACGTGTTAACCTCTGATTTAGCAAAGGTCTTAAGTTGATGTGCGCATCAGGCTCGCCTTCAAATCCCAGAAGCAGGCTTAGGTAGACTGCTTCTTTGATCTAAGCTCCCCTCTGAAACGTTTTTTGGAAACTGAAAATTCAGATACCACATAGAGAAGATCTTTTTTGTTAGTCGCGGCAAATTTACACTAAATCTGTATCCAGACCACATACTGTTTTTTGTTTGTTTTAAAGTAAAGGAAGTATTCTTCAGCAGGATTCTCACAGCTCCTGAGTTCCTGCTGTTTCTCGAGCCGCCCGTTCACCCCGTCCTGGGGGGCCTGCCCCGGCGCGTGGCCTTCGTACGCACTCATGTCGCACTGCCTTTTCTCTGCTTGCCTTGTGAGGTTCTGTAAGGCAGAACCTTCTGAGGTTTCTTGCTCAGAAAAAGGGCTCGGCATCTCCAGGTTCCTCCCTGACAGAAACCCGCCAGTCCAGCGTAAACCCGTCATCCGGCCGGTGGTTATAAAATCTTCGGTCTCCCACCCGCTAATTTTCAGCAGGGAGCTTCTGATTCCTTCCCTCTGTTCTCCAGCTAAAGGGTGTTTCTGAAAACAGTGATAGCTTCGTAATCGTTTTTGTCAGTTATTCCTGGCAATATTGTTTACTTCAGCCCTGATCTCCTTTCTGTTATATCTTGCCATATGACAGAAGAGTCAACTGAAAATAATTGATTTCATTATTACATTCTTGTGTCGGAATGAGGATTACCTTTCGTATCATTCAGCCTTCGGAACAGCTCTTTGAGGGACAGCTAGTGTAACCAGAGTACCGAAACGGATCGCAGTGCTTTTGTCGGAATGAATGAGGTGGGATAGACCTGCCCACGCAGACGATTCTTAGAGGAAGTCTGGGTTGGTGATGCTACCTCCTCCATGTAAGATGTGGTCCTGGAAGTTTGTTAACACGTCACTTCCAGGGTGACCAGGGCGTTTGCAAGAGACTCTGACTTTCAGTATGATTCTCCAGTGCTTCCCTCTGTCCACTCCTTTCCTGAGTGTCTCTGTACTTCGCTGGTGTGGGTGGAGTACAGAAAGGAGAAAGCACACCACTCCCTGGGACTCCTATCGCTTGCTGCCCAGGGACAAGCACTCTCGCAGAAGTACTGGTGCTCCTTGTGCCTCAGTTTCCCTGGCTGAATTATTGCTCATTAGGTTTTTGTGGCATTTAAAAGCTGACTCATTCAAAAAACCTAGAAAAGTTTGGGCGCCTGGGGGCTCAGTCGGCTACGCGTCCGACTTCGGCTCAGGTCACGGTCTTATGGTTCGTGGGTTCGAGCCCCGCGTCGGGCTCTGTGCTGACAGCTCGGAGCCTGGAGCCTGCTTTGGATTCTGTGTCTCCCTCTCTCTGTACTTCCCCTACTCGTGCTCTCTCTCTGTCTGTCAAAAATAAACGAACATTCAGAAAACTTTTAAAAACCCCATAAAATAGTTTCTGGGGGCTCCTGGGTGGCTCAGTCAGCTAAGCTTCTGACTTCTGCTCAGGTCATGATCTCACGGTTCAGGGATTCGAGCCCCACATCAGGCTCTGTGCTGACGGTGTGGAGCCTGCTTGGGATTCTCTGTCTCCCCCTCTCTCTGCCCCTCTCCTGCTCGTGCTCGCGCTCTCTCTCTGTCCCTCAAAGTAAATAAATAAACTTAAAATAAAAAGCTTCTGGTATATAAGAATCCCTCAAGTTTAAACTGGTATTATATCAATAGAATTTTTTGTCTTTTTATAAAAATGCATATTATTTTGGCAGTTACTTGACATGACTCCTGGGTCATCTGGCGAAGTAGGAAAAAAGAAGTCCGCTTTATGAAACAAGATTTAGTCATGGCCTGTGGACCGGCCACGTGAGACATTCCCGTCATCCATTCTGATTAACAGGCTGACCTCAAATACCGTTGTGTCACTGAAGTACTGTCACCCCCTTGCGTCCAGTTCGGGTTTTCCTGTAGCGGTACCGTAGCTTCGGTCTCGGACGTGGTCGGTGCTGAGGTCGCGGGAAGGCCCGGCCCCTCCTGGGGGAAGACTTTACTTGCCCACGGCTTCCGTAGGCCGTCAGTCTGCAGTGACCCACGTAAGACTCAGTAGATGTGCACTCTGCGGGCGGAGGTCCGTGGGTCGTAGACTCCAGTGCCTGTGAAGGAAACCCTGGCCTCAGCTGTGCCTTTCTTGGAATCTGCTTTATGTTCTGAGGCTGGCTTTTGGGGTTTTTCTCAGGATAGATAAGCCGGAGACGGACGTGGTGGCACGGGAGTGGCCTCCACATCTGTTACGTGTCCGGGGAAACCTTCGGTTTGGACCGTGGCTGCGAGCTGCTCGTGTGCACCAGCGGTCTCCAGGGCTCTGTTTCCTCCCAGGAGTGCTCACCTCCTGTTTTACGAGTTGGGACCCAACCCTCTGTCGCATCTTCTCTAATGTTACTGCTTTGAAGTAGAAGCCTACTTTCACTTCTCGAGTTCTCGGAAGCACTGGGAACTCTTACGATTTGTGGCTTAAGGTTCCGTGATGAATGGAGAATTCACTTTTGCTGTCTTTAAGCCATAGGGTTAAAGGGTGAAAGTTAGATCCACCTGCACAGTTTAGATGACATACACACATCTGGGACCTGCGCCTCACAGAGGAGAGGTGAAGGCGCCCTCTTCAGGTGGGGCTTGAGCAGAACACCTCCCGGGTGATGGCCATGCGCTCGCCTGATTGACCCTCTCCTTTAACGGTACCGCCTTCAGTGTGTAAGTAACGTGCTTGACAGCCATTCTCCTCTTACCTCTCGGGTTGAGTCAGTCACAAACACAGTTGTACAGAATTCTACGTGGTGAACGTGAGTCCTAATAGTAAATACTCTCTATGTGAGAATGGCTCACGGAACTGTCTTTCCCGGATGGGTAGATGCGTGTTTTTCACGTTACTGACAATGAGTTTGTGACTTAGAATTTGTGTATTTAAAGTGGTATTGTCTTCTCACCCGAGACTAACGGCATCTTTGAGTTAAGGAAATACGGTATTTCATCGTACGAATGTACCAGGAGTTTCTTATTTGTGGACATTTAGGTTATTTCCGGTTTTTTATATTGGATGCCGGGATCCTTGGTTTTTTGTTTGTTTTTTAGGATAACTTTCCAGACGTGGAACTGTTTGGTTAAAGTGTGTATAAATTTTAGGGCTTTTGATAACACTAAATTTCTTTAAAGTATTTTTGGTATTTCCTGTTTTGGATTTTCATATATTTTTTTTTTTTTTTTTGTCTTATATGTGCTAAAAGACATTTAGATGGAAAAGAAAGAGAAAAGCTGTCTCTGTTGACAAGTGGCATGACCTGGTGTGTAGGCAAATCTGGGGAGTACACACACAGACTTGCTGGGGCTGATAAATGAGTTAGTGAGGCTACGGGGTATAAGATAGATACACAAAAAGTGCTTATATTTTTGTATACTAGCAGTGACCACCTGAAAATGAAATTAGTGTAGTAATTTCATTTATAAAAGTATCAGAAAGGAGAAATAGTAGATTTAGCTAAAATGCAAGATTTCATACTGAAAACTTAAAACGTTTTTGAAAAAATTAAAGATCTAAATAGATAGAAGTCATCCCATGTTCAAGAATTGAAAGACTTGATATTATTGTAACGATAGCACTCTCCGAATTGATCTGTAGATTCGGTACAATCCCTGTGAGCATCCCACATAGCTTTTTTGGCAGAAATTGACAAACCGATTCTAAAATTCATATGGAAATACAAGAGACGCAGAGTAGCCAGTGCGACCTAGAAAGTAGATCAGTATTGGAGGACTCCTGCCTCCCATTCCAAACTTACTTTGAAGCTATAGTCATCAAGAAGGTGTGGTACCAGCTGAAGGATAGATCACGGGATACACGTCGAGTCCAGAAACAAACCTTGACACTTAGGACAACTTGATTTTTGGCAAGGGTGCTAAGACAGGTCAGTGGAGACAGAGCCAAAGAATGAATTTGGACCCTGCCTCCTGTCACACACAGGATGTAACCGAGAATGGGTTACAGACCTAAATGGAAGAGCTGAACCCAGTAAGACTCCTGGAAGAAAACAAAGGTGGAGTTTTGGGATCTTGGACACTAAAAGCCCAGGTGACCAAAGAAACAATTTAAATTGGACATCATGAAAATGAAAAACTTGAGTGCATCAGAGGACGCTATCAAGAAAGTGAAACAATACAACCTGGAAAGTGTAACCTCACGCTTGTAAATCATACCTCTAACAAGGTATTTATATCCAGAATCACATGAAGAGCTCTTACAACTTCACGTGAAAAGACGAATGACACAGGTAAAAAGTGAGTGTAGGATCTGAATAACATTTATCCCAAGAGAACGTGTATATGGCCAGTAAGCTCATGTTAAGTGGTACAAGCACTTTGGAAAGCAGTTTGGCAGTTCATGAAAATGCCAGCCGTACTGTGTCACCCGGAAGAGGCACTATGGTTGCAGGGGGCTGGGAGCAGGGGAGATGGGAAAGGGGGGTGAGCTTTCTCTTTGGGGTGATGAAAGTCAGATGGTGTTGATGGTGGCACAACTCTGAATGCGTCGGGGGCGGCCGTGTTTCAGTAAACACAAGGACCACGGGTTCCAGGGGCCCACGTGGTGTAGCCTGTCGGCGACACAAAAACAGCCCTGGGATAACAGGTTGCTGTCCCCTAAGTGGAGTTGCCCGGCCTTGCCTTGGCCATTTTCACAGTAGACGGGGGGATGCTCATCAGTCAAACGAAGCCTACTGGACAGTGTGGTCCGAGAGAGGTTGACTTGAAGAGTAGCCGTGTAATGCGTCACAAAACACCCAAGTAGCCTTTGAAAATGACTCCAGCCACGTTAGCGGTGTAATAGATTTCACAATAGATTCCAAGTACGTAGGTTTTCTGTAGGGGCGCCTGGGTGGCTCAGTTGGTTAAGCATCTGGCTCTTGACTTCGGCTCATGTCGTGACCTCACAGTTTGTGAGTTCGAGCCCCACGTTGGGCTCTGCGCTGACGGCATGGAGCCTGCTTGGGCTTCTCCCTCTCTCTGCACCTCCCCCACTCCCGTGCTCTCTATTTCTCTCAAAATAAATAAATACACTTTGAAAAAAGTTTTATTTAGATAGCATCAAGTTAATCTGTCCAGGGTTTTACTTAAAAAGTGAGGAAGTAGGGGCGCCTGGGTGGCTCAGTCGGTTAAACGTCCGACTCTTGATTTCGGCTCAGGTCAGGATCTCATGGTTTGTGGGTTCGAGCCCCACATCGGGCTCTGCGCTGGTAGTGTGGAGTCTTCTTGGGATCCTCTCTCTCTCCCTGTTTCTGCCCCTCCCCTGCTCATGCTGTCTTTCTCTCTCTCCCTCCCCCCCAAAATAAAAAAAATAAATTTAAATAAAAATATTTTTTAAAAAAGTGAAGAAAAAAAGCGTGGTGGCTGTGCCTGTGCCCCACGTGTGTCTGTAGACGCTGCCACGGGGAGAAACTTGTCGTGCTGGGATAGCTTCCTGTTGCCACACATTTCATTCTACCAGAAAGAGAAGTATAGGAAATGTGTGATTTTGATGTCAGTCTTTGTTAATTTGAACTTGAATGCTCGCATGTTCTGAATATAATTCATGGGGTTTTTGAAGATTGTTGGTCTCCTTATTTTTAGGTTACTAAGTCCTTTCTGATGTTTGGCTTGAAGTACAAGCTATGATACGAATTTAAAAAAATTTTTTGGCTGATAGAATCGTAAATCTTATATATCATATGTTTTTAGTGGTGTTTCATTGTTCCTTTTTGTCTTTGTTTTCATTTATGTTTTAGAAGTAACAAATTGGCGGGTGGGGGGTGGGGAGTAAAATTTTTGTTACTGTTTTGTTATTTAAAATCCAGTTTTCTCAAATATCTGATTTTATTTTGTCTCATAGGGATTCGTTTTGGCTGTTACCATCATGAGGGAAGCTATTGATGAATTTCGGCGTTTTCAGCGAGACAAGGAAGTAAATTCACAGCTATACAGCAAGCTCACAGTAAGAGGTCAGCAAGACACTTTTGATTTAGTTTATCATTTGCTTAATGTAGCCATCACGTCAGAGTTAACATAAATGAAAGAAAACGTCATAATTCTGTTACCGAAAATAGTGTTATGTAATTACATATGGTACCTAATTAATTTTCTTACGATAACGTAATGCCTACAAATTCAAGGTAGATTTCTTATTCATTCTCCAGATGCTGGGATGTGTGTGTACGAGTATAAACGTGTACACACTTAAACACACATGTGCACAGAGAACTGGTCGTGTGGTGCGCTCTGTCACGGTTTGTACACGAGGCGTGTGCACGTAGACACGTGTGAAACCCAGCTGGTGCAGGACATTTTCTGTGAAGCCCTGTAGCACCTTATCTGCCGTCTCTGTTCGTGTTATATTTTCAACACAGTCGTAGGGTTAGACAATTAGTACCAGGGCCTTAAACTGTTTAAGTGCGAGGTCTCGGAGCGCCTGCAGTTCATGTCATGATCCAAAGTGGGACTGCTTTATGCCCATTTCCCCTTACCTTCGTTCAGGGCTTTTAACCCTTGCTTAATTTATGTTTTTTAATTTTTTTTTTCAACGTTTATTTATTTTTGGGACAGAGAGAGACAGAGCATGAACGGGGGAGGGGCAGAGAGAGAGGGAGACACAGAATCGGAAACAGGCTCCAGGCTCTGAGCCGTCAGCCCAGAGCCTGACGCGGGGCTCGAACTCACGGACCGCGAGATCGTGACCTGGCTGAAGTCGGACGCTTAACCGACTGCGCCACCCAGGCGCCCCTTAATTTATGTTTTTAAAGAGTTTGTTTATTTGGTCTCTCAGTCTCCGTGGAAAAGAAGCGATGTATTGGGAAGAGTGTGGGGAAAGCATTTGCACGTATTCATAATAACTTCAAAGCCTGTTTCAAAGATGAGGTTTAGAGTGGTGTTTGTACCTTCTGATTACGTGGGGACATTTGTATGTTGAATTATTTATTTGAAATAACTCTCCAAAAAAATATTTTCATAGCTTATTTGGACAGATCTCGTGTAACGTAAAGTTTATCCGTTGAAAGCGTACAGTTGGGTGGCTTGAGTCTGTTCACAGAGTTGTGGAAGCATTACTGCCGTCTACTTTTGGAACGGTCTTGACGTTCTAGAAAGAAACTCTGAATATGTTAGCCGTCATCCCATTCTTGCCCCTCCTGCCCCTCCTCCAGCCCCGGGTCCGTCTCCCGGCCTGCTTTCTGTCTCCCTGGGTTTGCCCCCGAGGAGCAGGTGTCCGGAAGCCTGCAGCGTGTGGGCTGGTGTCACAGGCCTCTTTCCCCGGCGTCCTGTGGTCACGGGTCATCAGTTCATCGCTGGCGTGGCGCCTGGCAGCGCTCTTTTTCTTTTCGTGGCCCAGGGCTCCTCCTCTCTGTGGCGTGCCGTGTTTGTCTCCCATTCAGTAGTGGGTGGACATTTGCGTTGTTTCCACTTCAGGCGACTGTGAAGGATGCTGCTGCAAATGTCTGCCTGCGGTTTTTCTGTACGAACGTGATGTTACTTCTTCTGTGAGCATACCTACCACGAGTGAAATTGCTGGATTATATGGTAACCACGTTCTTGAGAAACTGCAGACTACTCTTCTGATTGGCCTTACCAGTTGGCCAAACCAGCTGCCGGTTTGCTTTCTCACCAGCAGCGTGCGAGTGGTCCAGTCTGTCTGTGTCTTCGCTGGCACCTGTTAGCGTCTGTCTTTTTGTTGCAGCCGTCCCGTTGGGCGTGAAGCGGTAGCTCGTTGTGGTTTTGACTTGTGTTTCTCTGGTGACTCATGACTTGAGCGTCTT
>NC_059339.1:94827263-94829763 GCF_018350155.1 Leopardus geoffroyi
ACTTTAACTTTAACTTTAACTTTAACTTTAACTTTAACTTTAACTTTAAACTTTAACTTTAACTTTAACTTTAACTTTAACTTTAACTTTAACTTTAACTTTAACTTTAACTTTAACTTTAAACTTTACTTTAACTTTAACTTTAACTTTAACTTTAACTTTAACTTTAACTTTAACTTTAACTTTAACTTTAACTTTAACTTTACTTTAAACTTTAACTTTAACTTTAACTTTAACTTTAACTTTAACTTTAACTTTAACTTTAACTTTAACTTTAACTTTAACTTTAACTTTAACTTTAACTTTAACTTTAACTTTAACTTTAACTTTAAACTTTAACTTTAACTTTAACTTTAACTTTAACTTTAAACTTTAACTTTAAACTTAAACTTTAACTTTAACTTTAACTTTAACTTTAACTTTAACTTTAACTTTAACTTTAACTTTAACTTTAACTTTAACTTTAACTTTAACTTTAACTTTAACTTTAACTTTAACTGTAACTTTAACTTTAACTTTAACTTTAACTTTAACTTTAACTTTAACTTTAACTTTAACTTTAACTTTAACTTTAACTTTAACTTTAACTTTAACTTTAACTTTGAACTTTAACTTTAACTTTAACTTTAACTTTAACTTTAACTTTAACTTTAACTTTAACTTAACTTTAACTTTAACTTTAACTTTAACTTTAACTTTAACTTTAACTTTAACTTTTAACTTTAACTTTAACTTTAACTTTAACTTTAACTTTAACTTTAACTTTAACTTTAACTTTAACTTTAACTTTAAACTTTAACTTTAACTTTAACTTTAACTTTAACTTTAACTTTTTAACTTTAACTTTAACTTTAACTTTAACTTTAACTTTAACTTTAACTTTAAACTTTAACTTTAACTTTAACTTTAACTTTAAACTTTAACTTTAACTTTAACTTTAACTTTAACTTTAACTTTAACTTTAACTTAACTTAACTTTTAACTTTAACTTAACTTTAACTTTAACTTTAACTTTAACTTTAACTTTAACTTTTAACTTTAACTTTAACTTTAACTTTAACTTAAACTTTAACTTTAACTTTAACTTTAACCTTTAACTTTAACTTTAAACTTTAACTTTAACTTTAACTTTAACTTTAAACTTTAACTTTAACTGTTAACTTTAACTTTAACTTTAACTTTAAACTTTTAACTTTAACTTTAACTTTAAACTTTAACTTTAACTTTAACTTTAACTTTAACTTTAACTTTAACTTTAACTTTAACTTTAACTTTTAACTTTAACTTTAACTTTAACTTTAACTTTAACTTTAACTTTAACTTTAACTTTAACTTTAACTTGTAACTTTAACTTTAACTTTAACTTTAACTTTAATAACTTTAAAACTTTAACTTTAACTTTAAACTTTAACTTTAACTTTAACTTTAAACTTTAACTTTAACTTTAACTTTAACTTTAACTTTAACTTATAAACTTTAAACTTTAACTTTAACTTTAACTTTAACTTTAACTTTAACTTTAACTTTAACTTTAACTTTAAACGTTTAACTTTAACTTTAACTTTAACTTTAACTTTAACTTTAACTTTAACTTTAACTTTAACTTTAACTTTAACTTTAACTTTAACTTTAACTTTAAACTTTAACTTTAACTTTAACTTTAACTTTAACTTTAACTAACTTTAACTTTAACTTTAACTTTAACTTTAACTTTAACTTTAAACTTTAACTTTAACTTTAACTTTTAACTTTGTAACTTTAACTTAACTTTAACTTTAACTTTAACTTTTAACTTTAACTTTAACTTTAACTTTAACTTTAACTTTAACTTTAACTTTAACTTAAACTTTAACTTTAAACTTTAACTTTTAACTTTAACTTTTAACTTTAACTTTAACTTTAACTTTTAACTTTAACGTTAACTTTAACTTTAACTTTAACTTTAACACTTTAACTTTAACTTTAACTTTAAACTTTAACTTTAACTTTTAACTTTAACTTTAACTTTAACTTTAACTTTAACTTTAACTTTAACTTTAACTTTAACTTTAACTTTAACTTTAACTTTAACTTTAACTTTAACTTTAAACTTTAACTTTAACTTAACTTTAACTTTAACTTTAAACTTTAACTTTAACTTTAACTTTAACTTTAACTTTAACTTTAACTTTAACTTTAACTGTAACGTTTAACTTTAACTTTAACTTTAACTTTAACTTTAACTTTTAACTTTAACTTTAACTTTAACTTAACTTTAACTTTTAACTTTAACTTTAACTTTAACTTTAACTTTAACTTTAAACTTTAACTTTAACTTTAACTTTAACTTTAACTTTAACTTTAACTTTAACTTTAACTTTAACTTTAACTTTAACTTTAACTTTAACTTTAACTTGTAACTTTAATTTAAACTTTAACTTTAACTTTAACTTTAACTTTAAACTTTAACTTTAACTTTTAACTTTAACTTTAACTTTTAACTTTAACTTTAACTTTAACT
>NC_059339.1:94839763-94842263 GCF_018350155.1 Leopardus geoffroyi
ACTTTAACTTTAAACTTTAACTTTAACTTTAACTTTAACTTTAACTTATAAACTTAACTTTAACTTTAACTTTAACTTTAACTTTAACTTTAACCGTTTTAACTTTAACTTTAACTTTAACTTTAACTTTAACTTTAACTTTAACTTTAAACTTTAACTTACTTAACTTTAACTTTAACTTTAACTTTAACTTTAACTTTAACTTTAACTTTAACTTTAACTTTAACTTTAAACTTTAACTTTAACTTTAACTTTAACTTTAACTTTAACTTTAAACTTTAACTTTATACGTTTAACTTTAACTTTAACTTTAACTTTAACTTTAACTTTAACTTTAACTTTAACGTTTAACTATTTAACTTTAACTTAACTTTAAACTTTAACTTTAACTTTAACTTTAACTTTAACTTTAACTTTAACTTTAACTTTAACTTTAACTTTAACTTTAAACTTAACTTTAACTTTAACTTTAACTTTAACTTTAACTTTTAACTTTAACTTTAACTTTAACTTTAACTTTAAACTTTAACTTTAACTTTAACTTTAACTTTAACTTTAACTTTAAACGTTTTAACTTTAACTTTAACTTAACTTTAACTTTAACTTTAACTTTAACGTTGTAACTTTAACTTTAACTTTAACTTTAACTTTAACTTTAACTTTAACTTTAACTTTAACTTTAACTTGTAACTTTAACTTTAACTTTAACTTTTAACTTTAACTTTAAACTTTAACTTTAACTTTAACTTTAACTTTAACTTTAACTTTAACTTTAACTTTTAACTTGAACTTTAACTAACTTTAACTTTAACTTTAACTTTAACTTTAACTTTAACTTTAACTTTAACCTTAACTTTAACTTTAACTTTAACTTTAACTTTAACTTTAACGTTTAACTTTAACTTTGTTAACTTTAACTTTAACTTTAACTTTAACTTTAACTTTAACTTTAACTTTAACTTTAACTTTAAACGTTTAACTTTAACTTTAACTTTAACTTTAACGTTTAACTTTAACTTTAACTTTAACTTTAACTTTAACTTTAACTTTAACTTTTAACTTTAACGGTATAACTTTAACTTTAACTTTAACTTAACTTTAACTTTAACTTTAACTTTAAACTTTAACTTTAACTTTAACTTTAAACTTTTAACTTTAACTTTAACTTTAACTTTAACTTTAACTTTAACTTTAACTTTAACTTTAACCTTTAACTTTAACTTTAACTTTAACTTGGTTTGTACTTAAACTTTAAACTTTAACTTTAACTTTAACGATTTTAACTTTAACTTTAACTTTAACTTTAACTTTAACTTTAACTTTAACTTTAACTTTAACTTTAACTTTAACTTTAACTTGTTAAACTTTAACTTTAACTTTAACTTTAACTTTAACTTTAACTTTAACTTTGAACTTTAACTTTAACTTTAACTTTAACTTTAACTTTAACTTTAACTTTAACTTTAACTTTAACTTTAACTTTAACTTTAACTTTTAACTTTAACTTTAACTTTAACTTTAACTTTAACTTTAACGTTAACTTTAACTTTAACTTTAAATTTAACTTTAAACTTTAACGTTAACTTTAACTTTAACTTTAACTTTAACTTTAACTTTCTAACTTTAACTTTAAACTTTAACTTTAACTTTAACTTTAACTTTAACTTTAACTTTAACTTTAACTTTAAACTTTAACTTTAAAACTTTAACTTTAACTTTAACTTTAAACTTTAACTTTAACTTTAACTTTAACTTTAACTTTTAACTTTAACTTTAAACCTTTAACTTAACTTTAACTTTAACTTTAACTTTAACTTTGAACTTTAACTTTAACTTTAACTTTAACTTTAACTTTAACTTTAACTTTAACTTTAACTTTAACTTTAACTTAACTTTAACTTTAACTTAACTTAACTTTAACGTTAACTTTAACTTTAACTTTAACTTTAACTTTAACTTTAACTTTTAACTTTAACTTTAACTTTAACTTTAACTTTAACTTTAACTTTAACTTTAACTTTAACTTTAACTTTAACTTTAACTTTAACTTTAACTTTAACTTTAACTTTAACTTTAACTTTAACTTTAACTTTAACTTTAACTTTAACTTTAACTTTAACTTTAACTTTAACTTTAACTTTAACTAACTTTAACTTTAACTTTAACTTAAAAACTTTAACTTTAACTACTTTAACTTTAACTTTAACTTTAACTTTAACTTTAACTTTAACTTTAACTTTAACTTTAACTTTAACTTTAACTTTAACTTTAACTTAACTTTAACTTTAACTTTAACTTTAACTTTAACTTTAACTTTAACTTTAACTTTAACTTTAACTTTAACTTTAACTTTAACTTTAACTTTAACTTTAACTTTAACTTTAACTTTAACGGTAACTTTAACTTTAACTTTAACTTTAACTTTAACTTTAAACTATAACTTTAACTTTAACTTTAACTTTAACTTTAACTTTAACTTTAACTTAACTTAAAACTTTAA
>NC_059339.1:94857263-94859763 GCF_018350155.1 Leopardus geoffroyi
CTAACCCTAACCCTAACCCTAACCCTAACCCTAACCCTAACCCTAACCCTAACCCTAACCCTAACCCTAACCCTAACCCTAACCCTAACCCTAACCCTAACCCTAACCCTAACCCTAACCCTAACCCTAACCCTAACCCTAACCCTAACCCTAACCCTAACCCTAACCCTAACCCTAACCCTAACCCTAACCCTAACCCTAACCCTAACCCTAACCCTAACCCTAACCCTAACCCTAACCCTAACCCTAACCCTAACCCTAACCCTAACCCTAACCCTAACCCTAACCCTAACCCTAACCCTAACCCTAACCCTAACCCTAACCCTAACCCTAACCCTAACCCTAACCCTAACCCTAACCCCTAACCCTAACCCTAACCCTAACCCTAACCCTAACCCTAACCCTAAACCCTAACCCTAACCCTAACCCTAACCCTAACCCTAACCCTAACCCAAACCCTAACCCTAACCCTAACCCTAACCCTAACCCTAACCCTAACCCTAACCCTAACCCTAACCCTAACCCTAACCCTAACCCTAACCCTAACCCTAACCCTAACCCTAACCCTAACCCTAACCCTAACCCTAACCCTAACCCTAACCCTAACCCTAACCCTAACCCTAACCCTAACCCTAACCCTAACCCTAACCCTAACCCTAACCCTAACCCTAACCCTAACCCTAACCCTAACCCTAACCCTAACCCTAACCCTAACCCTAACCCTAACCCTAACCCTAACCCTAACCCTAACCCTAACCCTAACCCTAACCCTAACCCTAACCCTAACCCTAACCCTAACCCTAACCCTAACCCAAACCCTAACCCTAACCCTAACCCTAACCCTAACCCTAACCCTAACCCTAACCCTAACCCTAACCCTAACCCTAACCCTAACCCTAACCCTAACCCTAACCCTAACCCTAACCCTAACCCTAACCCTAACCCTAACCCTAACCCTAACCCTAACCCTAACCCTAACCCTAACCCTAACCCTAACCCTAACCCTAACCCTAACCCTAACCCTAACCCTAACCCTAACCCTAACCCTAACCCTAACCCTAACCCTAACCCTAACCCTAACCCTAACCCTAACCCTAACCCTAACCCTAACCCTAACCCTAACCCTAACCCTAACCCTAACCCTAACCCTAACCCTAACCCTAACCCTAACCCTAACCCTAACCCTAACCCTAACCCTAACCCTAACCCTAACCCCTAACCCTAACCCTAACCCTAACCCTAACCCTAACCCTAACCCTAACCCTAACCCTAACCCTAACCCTAACCCTAACCCTAACCCTAACCCTAACCCTAACCCTAACCCTAACCCTAACCCTAACCCTAACCCTAACCCTAACCCTAACCCTAACCCTAACCCTAACCCTAACCCTAACCCTAACCCTAACCCTAACCCTAACCCTAACCCTAACCCTAACCCTAACCCTAACCCTAACCCTAACCCTAACCCTAACCCTAACCCTAACCCTAACCCTAACCCTAACCCTAACCCTAACCCTAACCCTAACCCTAACCCTAACCCTAACCCTAACCCTAACCCTAACCCTAACCCTAACCCTAACCCTAACCCTAACCCTAACCCTAACCCTAACCTAACCCTAACCCTAACCCTAACCCTAACCCTAACCCTAACCCTAACCCTAACCCTAACCCTAACCCTAACCCTAACCCTAACCCTAACTAACCCTAACCCTAACCCTAACCCTAACCCTAACCCTAACCCTAACCCTAACCCTAACCCTAACCCTAACCCTAACCCTAACCCTAACCCTAACCCTAACCCTAACCCTAACCCTAACCCTAACCCTAACCCTAACCCTAACCCTAACCCTAACCCTAACCCTAACCCTAACCCTAACCCTAACCCTAACCCTAACCCTAACCCTAACCCTAACCCTAACCCTAACCCTAACCCTAACCCTAACCCTAACCTAACCCTAACCCTAACCCTAACCCTAACCCTAACCCTAACCCTAACCCTAACCCTAACCCTAACCCTAACCCTAACCCTAACCCTAACCCTAACCCTAACCCTAACCCTAACCCTAACCCTAACCCTAACCCTAACCCTAACCCTAACCCTAACCCTAACCCTAACCCTAACCCTAACCCTAACCCTAACCCTAACCCTAACCCTAACCCTAACCCTAACCCTAACCCTAACCCTAACCCTAACCCTAACCCTAACCCTAACCCTAACCCTAACCCTAACCCTAACCCTAACCCTAACCCTAACCCTAACCCTAACCCTAACCCTAACCCTAACCCTAACCCTAACCCTAACCCTAACCCTAACCCTAACCCTAACCCTAACCCTAACCCTAACCCTAACCTAACCCTAACCCTAACCCTAACCCTAACCCTAACCCTAACCCTAACCCTAACCCTAACCCTAACCCTAACCCTAACCCTAACCCTAACCCTAACCCTAACCCTAACCCTAACCCTAACCCTAACCCTAACCCTAACCCTAACCCTAACC
>NC_059339.1:94864763-94867263 GCF_018350155.1 Leopardus geoffroyi
ACCCTAACCCTAACCCTAACCCTAACCCTAACCCTAACCCTAACCCTAACCCTAACCCTAACCCTAACCCTAACCCTAACCCTAACCCTAACCCTAACCCTAACCCTAACCCTAACCCTAACCCTAACCCTAACCCTAACCCTAACCCTAACCCTAACCCTAACCCTAACCCTAACCCTAACCCTAACCCTAACCCTAACCCTAACCCTAACCCTAACCCTAACCCTAACCCTAACCCTAACCCTAACCCTAACCCTAACCCTAACCCTAACCCTAACCCTAACCCTAACCCTAACCCTAACCCTAACCCTAACCCTAACCCTAACCCTAACCCTAACCCTAACCCTAACCCTAACCCTAACCCTAACCCTAACCCTAACCCTAACCCTAACCCTAACCCTAACCCTAACCCTAACCCTAACCCTAACCCTAACCCTAACCCTAACCCTAACCCTAACCCTAACCCTAACCCTAACCCTAACCCTAACCCTAACCCTAACCCTAACCCTAACCCTAACCCTAACCCTAACCCTAACCCTAACCCTAACCCTAACCCTAACCCTAACCCTAACCCTAACCCTAACCCTAACCCTAACCCTAACCCTAACCCTAACCCTAACCCTAACCCTAACCCTAACCCTAACCCTAACCCTAACCCTAACCCTAACCCTAACCCTAACCCTAACCCTAACCCTAACCCTAACCCTAACCCTAACCCTAACCCTAACCCTAACCCTAACCCTAACCCTAACCCTAACCCTAACCCTAACCCTAACCCTAACCCTAACCCTAACCCTAACCCTAACCCTAACCCTAACCCTAACCCTAACCCTAACCCTAACCCTAACCCTAACCCTAACCCTAACCCTAACCCTAACCCTAACCCTAACCCTAACCCTAACCCTAACCCTAACCCTAACCCTAACCCTAACCCTAACCCTAACCCTAACCCTAACCCTAACCCTAACCCTAACCTAACCCTAACCCTAACCCTAACCCTAACCCTAACCCTAACCCTAACCCTAACCCTAACCCTAACCCTAACCCTAACCCTAACCCTAACCCTAACCCTAACCCTAACCCTAACCCTAACCCTAACCCTAACCCTAACCCTAACCCTAACCCTAACCCTAACCCTAACCCTAACCCTAACCCTAACCCTAACCCTAACCCTAACCCTAACCCTAACCCTAACCCTAACCCTAACCCTAACCCTAACCCTAACCCTAACCCTAACCCTAACCCTAACCCTAACCCTAACCCTAACCCTAACCCTAACCCTAACCCTAACCCTAACCCTAACCCTAACCCTAACCCTAACCCTAACCCTAACCCTAACCCTAACCCTAACCCTAACCCTAACCCTAACCCTAACCCTAACCCTAACCCTAACCCTAACCCTAACCCTAACCCTAACCCTAACCCTAACCCTAACCCTAACCCTAACCCTAACCCTAACCCTAACCCTAACCCTAACCCTAACCCTAACCCTAACCCTAACCCTAACCCTAACCCTAACCCTAACCCTAACCCTAACCCTAACCCTAACCCTAACCCTAACCCTAACCCTAACCCTAACCCTAACCCTAACCCTAACCCTAACCCTAACCCTAACCCTAACCCTAACCCTAACCCTAACCCTAACCCTAACCCTAACCCTAACCCTAACCCTAACCCTAACCCTAACCCTAACCCTAACCCTAACCCTAACCCTAACCCTAACCCTAACCCTAACCCTAACCCTAACCCTAACCCTAACCCTAACCCTAACCCTAACCCTAACCCTAACCCTAACCCTAACCCTAACCCTAACCCTAACCCTAACCCTAACCCTAACCCTAACCCTAACCCTAACCCTAACCCTAACCCTAACCCTAACCCTAACCCTAACCCTAACCCTAACCCTAACCCTAACCCTAACCCTAACCCTAACCCTAACCCTAACCCTAACCCTAACCCTAACCCTAACCCTAACCCTAACCCTAACCCTAACCCTAACCCTAACCCTAACCCTAACCCTAACCCTAACCCTAACCCTAACCCTAACCCTAACCCTAACCCTAACCCTAACCCTAACCCTAACCCTAACCCTAACCCTAACCCTAACCCTAACCCTAACCCTAACCCTAACCCTAACCCTAACCCTAACCCTAACCCTAACCCTAACCCTAACCCTAACCCTAACCCTAACCCTAACCCTAACCCTAACCCTAACCCTAACCCTAACCCTAACCCTAACCCTAACCCTAACCCTAACCCTAACCCTAACCCTAACCCTAACCCTAACCCTAACCCTAACCCTAACCCTAACCCTAACCCTAACCCTAACCCTAACCCTAACCCTAACCCTAACCCTAACCCTAACCCTAACCCTAACCCTAACCCTAACCCTAACCCTAACCCTAACCCTAACCTAACCCTAACCCTAACCCTAACCCTAACCCTAACCCTAACCCTAACCCTAACCCTAACCCTAACCCTAACCCTAACCCTAACCCTA
>NC_059339.1:94879763-94884351 GCF_018350155.1 Leopardus geoffroyi
ATATTAACTACTGGGAAGAAGAGGTGGGGGACCTCCTTGCCAATGCAGGAGCAGGTGCCACAGCCTGGCTCTGCCCACGAACCCTGCCCTTCCTGCTTCCTTCTCCCTCCAACAGTCCCATCTCTCACCCTCTGTAACACCTGTACTGGCTCTTGCCCTGCATGCACAGAATGCATGGCCAGTCAAGTCTGTGCCTGTTGGAGAGGCAGTCAGTATTGTTAAGGAGACAATGCAGGGTGCAGGGTACACCCCTAAGTGGGAAGGGTCTCCACTGTTTTTGCTTCCTGGCAATTTCTAACCCCTTGAGCAGTACCAGGCTCACAGTGAGGGCTTAAAGAATTTTGTCAAATAGGTGAATGAATTATTAGATCAATTTACCTGGGTCATCAGCTCAGATGACATAAATTTACTAATTTCCATTTATATTTACTAATTAAACGTATTTGTTAATTAAAAATTACTACCCAAACCTTATTATCTCTTCACGTTGGTGTTTTTAAGCCCTCATGACATACTCCCAGTATTCAAAATAGTAACATCTGATTTGTGGACTTGAAATAGACTAGGAAATTCGATCCAATCTTTCTGCTGAAGACAAGTGGAAAGCAGGGCCAATTATTTTTAAAAGTTGTCTGAAGGTATCAGAGAAGTGAGCAATTATGAGACAGATTCAAGAGGAAACAGACTGGCAGGGACATGAGCTTGGATTGGGGGCACTTGTGGCCCGTACATGCTAAGTGGGTTAGCAGTGCCTTTGACATCCTGGGGGATATGGGAGGAGAATGTGGGGTGCCATCACCCAGGGGAACCCATGGTGATCTCCTGCATTTGGATTGGAACCCTGGGAGTAACATGAATTAGAGGTAAATGGGGGGAAAAAGCAAAGACAACCGAGCAGACTGCAGCCGGTGCTGAGACATCTGGGGCTTAGAGATTCACAGTTTCTGAAGATAGAATTAGGTAAATTCCATTGTTAGTCAGCAAGGAGCTTCAAATTATTTCTAGAGGTAACTTTTAAGGCAATGTGCAGCCTGACATTCAAATCTAGCCTGACATTGGAGGAGACAAGATAACATTAACAAGAACCAGTAGAAAGAACCAACAATAGAAATGGGCTCACAGGGGATCAGAGATTAGAATTAGAATATGCAGGGATGCCTGGGTGGCTCAGTCAGTTAAATATGTGATTCTCGATTTTGGTTCAGGGCATGATCTAATGCTTGAGAGATCAAGACCCACAATTTTTACACAGTGAGTACACCACTGAATACACAATTTTTACACATTTCAGTAACACACCCTAGCAGTGAGTGATTGTGATAACCAGAAATTTTGCAGTGGGAATGAGCTGCCCGTGTTTTTAGATGCAACATGAAGACATCTGTGATTCCTGCCAGGGGCAGGCCCACAGGTCCTACTAATGTCCCTGGGTTCTGTTGCCTGCACTGACACTTGAAGGAAATGCTTAATTTCAGTTACAGGTTAGTGGGGGAGGGAGGGTAATATATAGCCTCTTTCTCCCCCATCCATTATATCTGGATAGACACTCCCAAAGTCTCTCCAAATTAAGAATTACTATTTTAGGGATGCCTTGGTGGCTCAGTCAGTTAAGCATCTGAATCCTGATTTTGCCTCAAGATTGGCTCTTTATCATGGGATCAAGCCCCACATCAAGCTCTGTGCTGAGCATGAACCTGCTTGGATTCTTTCCCTCCCTCTGAACCTCTCTCCGGCCCACACTCTCTCTTTCTCAAAATAAATAAATACACATTTTTAAAAAAGGAATTACCATTTTCAAGGTATCTCCAGCCCTTATATACCCACTTAGCACAATGCTTATACAAAATCACTCCCAAACATGTTTGTTTTATTATTATTATTGAAGAAGATGGGACTCTTAGTTGCAGGTGACAGAAGTTCAGCTCACAATCGTGGATCACTTACATCTAAAGGTGCTGCAGGCACAGCTAGATCCAGGGGCGAGATACCATTGTCAGGCTTCCTCCTCCCTCTCTGATCGCCTCTGGTTCTGCTGGGGTGTTGGTCTCCCACTCCTGCCACAATCCACAATAATGACAAAAACTCTCTCTCACCATGCTGAGAGTCTCATGGAAGGACCACGGTTGGTCTCATGCCCAACCCTTGAAATTATAACCCTGAACAAGATGGGGAGCCACAAACAGTCAGAACTGGGCCACCTAACTAAGCCTGTGGCAAGGTGTAGGAGCAGCACCCTGGCGAACAGATGGTTCCAGGCTGACAGAAACCAGTACAGGTCCCACTGTGTTAAAGCCAGAGGATGAATGTTTAATCACAGTGCATTCCTTTAGTGACATGGTAATAAAGAGACCTGAAATACAGCGGCTTAATGAAGCTGGACGTCTATTTATTTCTAATACAACATTGCCAGAGGTGGACAGGCAGACCATTGGAAGCATGGCATCTGCAGGGAATAAAGGCATGCTCACAGATTCAGTGGGACAGGAAGTGGCACACATCAGCTCTGCCACATACCATTGACCAGAAGTTAGTCATGGGGCCACTTGCAGCTGCCAGGGAAGCTGGGACATTCAGTCATTAGCTGAGTGACCGGGAGCCCAGCTACAAGTAACTACACTAAGGAAGGGGAAATAGATCCGAGTGCACAATTAGGAACCGCCCCATACACACTTTAGTGTAATTAGTGCTGTAATAAACGTACATGGAAAACTATACGCCCACTAGAATTCTAGAGTTGACAATACCCCGTGCTGGCGAGGATGTGGAGCAGCTGGTGGGGGCGTGAAACGGCACGGCTGCTTTGGAAATCATTTCAGCAGCACCATTCGAGGCAGACAGGCCCCTGCCCTCTAACCTGGAAGTCCCTCTTCCAGGTGTTTACCCACAAAACTGAGGGCACATGTTCACCAAAAGGCGTGTGCAAGAATGCTCGTAGCAGCTTTATTGTAACCTCAAATTAAGAGCCATCCAAGTGGACAACAGTAGAAAGACAAAGGAATCCCAGTGCATTCACATGGTGGAATACTACTCAGCAGCAGAAAATGAAGGGCCCTGCAGATTGTGGAGGCTTCCTGCAAGCAGGAGAGGATCTGGCCAGGCAGCCGTGTCCTGGGACAGGGGTGGGACTTTGACACGGCCAACCCTCTTCTTGGGTCCCCCACAGCTCCCCAGATGGACTCTATGGTCCATGGACTCCTAAGGCTCCCATGGAGGAGGCCATGCAGCTGTGCCCACTTCTCTTGGGGCACCTGCTCAGGGTGTCCATGTGACAAGCTGGATTCTGAAGGCATCCAGCAGAGGGACCACACAGGGAGATAGAGACAGAGACTGAGACTGAGAGAGAGAAACAGAGACAGGGCCTGACCTGAGTGCAGCAGGTTGTTCAGAGGCCACGTTCCAGCCTCTGCAGCCTGGTCTTGGCCTATGGGCTGAGGGGCCTTGAGCTGAATCCCTGCAGAATAGGGTGGCTGCCACGGCTGACCAGGGACATTGTGTTGTGTCTTGGGGGTCTGTTGGGGTGGCTGCACAGAGAATCATCTCAGATTGCTGGGGGTCCAGGGCTGATGCAGCAAAGAGAGCAGACCCATTGCCCAGCCCTCCACCCTCAGTCTGACTTCCCAGCATCTAGAAGCTTCTCTAGGGAGGGCAGGGCTGGCAAGAGAGCCAGAGGGATGGATGCTGCCAAGAGAAGCTGAGCTCAACCACTGAACTGGACTCGGCTGGAATCACCCACCGCTGCATCCAAACCACCAAAATTGCCCAGATGAAAGCAACAGGCATGTATTGTTTTGCATGATTCTATATGTGGTAAGTGGGATCTGCTTATTTCCCTGGCCCCAGCAGGCCTGAGTGGGGATGTCAGGGGCTCAGAACATGTCAGGATGTCCCCAGGCTCTCTCCCTGCAAGGGGTCTTGAATTCCAAGCTTCTCCACCCACTGGGGTCCTCAGGCGGGTTCCCCTGGGAGCCCATCTGAGGAGGTCAGTGTAGAGACCAGCACAAATGATGAACCTGCTGAGGCAGAATCTGCAACACATCTGGTTCACATCTGGTTTACCACAGGCGGATCTCCTGGATGGGTGGGATGGGGGTACCCCTTCCTTCCCATCACCCACAGCTTAGCAGACAGAGGCTCACAGGTGGCTTCAGTCCTAGGAGGTGACAGTCCTGCCTCTTCTGTTGACCAACATCTACCTGGCTTGAAGTCCCTGGAGGGCAGGCAATAGCACATATTGTACAGGACATCTTAAGTATAGAAGTGAGCACTGGAGACACGTTCTCATGGGCCTGATGCTTGGACTTGGCACCTGTGCCCCTAAAATCTCCACAGAGATGGCTGTTTTATTTTACTTGTTTTTAATTTTTTTTAATGTTTACTTATTTTGAGAGAGAGAGAGAGAGAGAGAGAGACAGAATGCAAGCAGAAGAGGGCCAGAGGAGAGAGGAAGACACAGAATCTGAAGCAGGCTCCAGGCTCTAAGCTGTCAGCACAGAGCCCCATGCAGGGGCTCAAAACCACAAACTGAGAGATCATGACCTGAGCCAAAGTCAGACCTTAACCGACTGAGCCACCCAGGCACCCCTGTTTT
>NW_025543557.1:300000-375427 GCF_018350155.1 Leopardus geoffroyi
TTGCAGTTTGGCCCGGTTCCACCATTTGTGGTTCTCCTACCGGTGAGGATGTGCATAAGGCCCATCTCCTTACTGGCCTCTGGCTCCATTTGAAAACCTGTTGACATAAGTGACCATTTCATTTCACCTTTCACAATGTAATATATTGAAGAAGATAATATTAAGAAGCCAAAAGTGAAGCTTGGGCTCATGTCCGTGTTGTGTTTCAAGCAGGCAACCCAAACCCGAAAGCCCTTAATGCAGTGGCTGGCACACAGTAGGTCCTCAATATATGGTTCTAAGATATGGGGGGGGGGTTGGCTACCAAGCAACCATTTCACATTCTCTGGGCTCCCCGGGGACTCTCAATGGAGATAGTGGGGCTATGGGTTATGATTGAGACTCGCGTTGCCCAGCAAGAAGCAGGTGTAGGTCTCAGGCCAGGTCAATAGGATGCTCCCTCCTTGGAACGGGAACCTCCAACAGCTGGAGCTCCTTCCACCTGAGTGGTGGCACCCTAACCACTCTGTCCTTGCCAGGCGACTATTCCCAAGGGTCTCTCTTTCTGGAGCTACCTTGCTTTCAACCCAGTCCTCCAGGCCCCCCTTGGACTCTGGGAATGCCCATTATCCTTCCAGCTTATTTTCTTTTCCCTAAGCTAGTCAAAATCATCTTCTCTGGCTTATGGCACTGACAAATGGAGAAAAGGGGACTCTGAATCCCCTCAGCAAGAGGGTGTGCTCTGACCTGTGACAGGAGGGCTGAAACCCGGGGGGCTTTTGAGGGCAGGATGCAAGTCCTTTAAGTGGACTTCAAGGCCTTAACAGGACCTTGGAAGACTGCCAACCCTTCTTGTTCATGCCACTCCAGTCCCACTGGCCTCCTAGCAATTTGTCACACCCAGTGGCACACTCCTACCTCAGGGCCTTTGCACTTGCTGTTCCCTTTGCCTGGACTGCTCTTCCTCTAGAAATCCCCCAATGTACTCTTCTCTTCTTTGCTCAAATGGCATCTCCTCATGGGGCCTCCATGAGGAGCCTACTTCAAAAATACAAACCCCAGCTGTCTCCTTTGCCTACTTCATTTTCCTCCAGAAACTTCCAACATATCACATCATCTGCTTATTTATTTTTCTGTCTACATCCTACACCCCGTGAGGGCAGGCTTTTGCGCAACTTGCTCACTTCCGTATCCACAGTAACCTGGCATGTGGTAGGTGCTCGATAAACGTTTGTAAACCCGTGTTGCAGTCTGGGTGGACGCAGTCAGGAACTTGGTGGAATAAGCGTTGGTCCCAAAGAGTGTTGGAGATGCTGGCTGACAAGTGCCCTATTGGGGTCCTGGAAGGATCCCACTCTGCCACTCTCCCAGTGACCTGCGTGTGGGGGAGGGAGTCACGTAAGGCCTGGCCAATCTGGGTGGAGAGCCACTGTATCTTGGAAGGCTCAATAATAATAATAATAATAATAATAATAATAATAATAATGGCAGCTTTTATGGTTGCTGGTCTTTTTTCCTAGGTCTCTGTTAAGTGCTTTACATTCACTATCACTTTTATGTCTGGTATCATTCTGATGAGGTGGTCCTATTACATCCGTTTTATACATATACATATATTTTAATGTTTATTTATTTTAGAGACAGACAGAGCACAAGCGGAGTCAGGGCAGAGACAGAGGGAGACAATCGGAAACAGGTTCCAGGCTCTGAGCAGTCAGCACACAGACCAACGCGGGGCTCGAACCCACGAACCATGAGATCATGACCTGAGCCGAAGTCCGACACTCACTCACCTGACTGAGCCACCCAGGCGCCCCTATTACATCCATTTTAAACATGAGAACCCTGAGGCTTGCAGCGTGTCAATAACAGGCCCCACCGCCTCAGGCCACTTCCCTGCAGCCTGGCATGGAGCACATCTGGGAACGAAGGATGCATTTCCGCCCTGCCCACTAGAGGGGGAGTGGGACCTGGGGCGCCGGGCGTGGGAGGCGGGGCTTCCCGTGGAGGCGGGGCTGCTGGTGGTAGGGGCCCAGAGCGTGAGTCGCCCCGAGGACCTTCCCGCCAGGGACCAGGCTGCGCCGCCGCGGCGGCCGCGGCGGCGGCGGCGGCGGCTCCTCCTCCTCCTCCTCCTCCTCCTCGCCGGCTCGCCGGCGGGGCGGGGCGGCTGCGCGGGGCGGCTGCGCGGCGGGGCCTGACGTCACTGGGCGCTCGGTGCCGCCCCCCCGCGGCTGCAGCTGCGGAGCCGGAGAGCGGGCACCGGCGCCCCCTGGGCTGGGAACGCAGCGCGCGCGGCCATGGCCTCCGGCGCCGTGGGTAAGCGGGCGCAGGGCGCGGGGGCGGCGGGAGGGCAACCCCGGGCCCCCGCCCCCAGCGCTCGGCTGACCGGCTGCCCCCCGTCTGGTCCCACAGAGGCGGACACTCGACAGAGGCTGCTGCGCACCGTCAAGAAGGAGGTGGGTGCCAGAGGCGGGGGCGGGGGGCGCGATCCTGGGGGAGGGGGCTTTCAAGCCCCCGGGGAAGGGTCTCCGAAGGAGAGGTGGCCGGTGGCGGCGGTGGGGAAGGCCATTTCCGGTTTGGGGCTCACCTGGCTGGGTATTTACCTCCCGCGGAACTGGAGGCGGGTGAGTTTGGGGGTTGGAGTATAGGGGGACTCTGGATGTTTTTATGCTGTGTGCAGGGGCGGGTGCAGCAGGAGGGTCCCCCGGAGTGGGGCACCCCTGGATATGTCTGGGTAGGACCTCCTCTTGTGGAGGAGCCTGTGGTTGGATCTCAGGAAGGTGAGGCAAGCGCCTGGGGGTGCTGACTGGGTGTATTGGGTGGTGGGGGACTGAATGGAGCTGCAGAAGGAAGACGAGACTTCGGAAGGGGAAAAGGTTCACTGTGGAAAAATGCCCCTCATCCCAGATCTCCCCTTTCCCGTAAATTCTCAGTGTTTGGAGCCACCCCCAGGAGCCAAGGGACTCCCCCCGCCCCCTATCCCTGATAGCCCCTGGCAAGTGGGTTACTCCATTTGTGGGCTTGTCCCCTGCTGTTTTGGCAGGTGGGTTTCCCTTACCCCCTACCCCACCCCCACATGCAGTAGAGTGAGAAGCAAGCAAGGTTCAACTGTCCCTCTGCCCCTTCCCTCTCCTTGGGGCCAACTGGGAACCCAGTCCAGCCTTTAGTTTGTAGCCCCGGACTGCCCGCAGAGGGGAGAATCCATAGTGGTTGGTTCCCGAGGAGCGTTTAGATGCTTGGACTGTGTGTGTGCGTGTGTGTAAAGCATGCACACGCCTATGTGGGCGAGGACATGTGGCTGTGAGTGTGTGCCTCTGAGCATGTCTGTGCATCGGTCTGGAGATATCCAAGTATATCTTCTTATTGCGTGTACATGGGTCTGTGTGTTCATGTGTTTTCGTGAGTATGAGGTGTATCTGTGTGATGCATGAGTCTCTGTGTACATGGGTGAGGCTGTGACCGTGTATGTGTGATTGTATGTGTGTCTATTGCCTTCCTTATGTCACTTCCCATCCTGGGACCCCGTCACTGCTGAGCTGCCTCACCCCTGTATCTTTAGTCCTCAGCCTGAGACCACAAATGCCCTCAGACCTTGGGGGCTGGCCTCATATCTGTGCCTGTGTATGTGTGTTGAGGGTGTCCGCATCTGGTGTCAGCACTGAGCACCAAGAAGCCCCTCCCCGCCTGGTGGCAGACAGCCACCAAAGGACAGGCTTGAAGCCTGGACCTGTTGCTGCCCCTCCCTGCTCAGAAAGCTCAGGCATATGTCTGCGTATAGGTCTCTAGGTGTGGCATGTCCCGCGTTGTTGAAAGAATCAGCTTCAGGGCTGACTGTACATTCTAGCATTTCTTTTTTTTTTTTTAAACATTTATTTAGTTTTGAGACAGAGAGGGACAGAGCACGAATGGGGGAGGGTCAGAGAGAGAGGGAGACATAGAATCTGAAGCAGGCTCTAGGCTCTGAGACGTCAGCACAGAGCCCAATGCGAGGCTGGAACTCACAGACCGGAGATCATGACCTGAGCCAAAGTCGGATGCTTAACCGACTGAGCCACCCAGACACCCCTCATTCTAGCATTTCTGAATAAGGTGGGATGTGTGGAATTCCTCAGAAAGGCCCAGATGTTTTCAGTTTAGCCCTCTTAGAGGCCCTGTGGGGACCTGAAGAAAGGTCTATGTAGATAGACCACCTTCCAACAAAACATACAGACCTACAATATTCTGATGACTGTGTTAGGGGAGGGTGTCTCTAGCACCTCCCCCAAAAGCCTTCAGGTTAAAAACCTGCAGACTCTGTTCATTGTTTAACCAAACCTAGCTGTCATATGTGCTCTCCAGATGTTTGCAACTGGAATGGCTGCATTTTCAAGGAAATGGTTGGCTGTTCAACTGGGAGTGGGGGCCACAGGCAGAAGATTGTGTGAACAAGGCATCTGCCTCTGGGCAGGGCTCCAGCTGGGACCCTGGTCCCAGCTCTGCCAGCAGCTCCCTCCATGCCCTGGACAAGTCCTTTCCCCTCTCAAGGACTCAGTTTCCACATGTGGAGAAGGAGCATCCTTGGAGGTCCCACCCATGTCAGTCTAGTTTGGATTATTGGCCGAGGGGTGGGGGGGTAGGGTGGGTATACTTTGCGCCTGGTGACCAGAGGTGTGGGCCTGCATCCTCTCTACTGGGAGCACCCGAGTTTGGGGCATGGAATGAGCTTTCTGCCTGACATGAGGCCAAGGCCATCGCCTGATCAGAGGGACCTATGTGGCATCCCCCTTGGTGCCTCAGGGGGGCAGGGACAGAACCTTGCAAATTTGGGCAAAAGGCCTCTAGCGCCCATTGACTCCGGATCTGCAGTCAGAAGGCACGGCTTACAGTAGTGAGTTGGTGGCTGATTCTGAATTCTGTATTTCGTGGGGCACATCGTTTCAGGAATCAGAATTTCCATTTCCTGGGGGCTACTCTGTGCCGTACCCTGTGTGTACAGGTAACTTTCTGAGGTGAGTGCGATTGTCCCCACTTTACAGACAGAGAACCCGAGCTTGGAGGGGAGGCGTGAGTTGCTCAAGAGCACACAGCCGACAGGGTGCGGAGCCAGGGACTTCACCCCCAGGTCTGTCTGACATCAGAGCCAGGCTTTTGCCTATCATAACCCAACCGTGTCCATCCACGTCTATGCAGCACTGCAATGTCAGCAAGTGTGGTGCCATGATTTCCATCGCACGGGTGTGAAAACTGGCCCAGAGAGAATAAATGATGTCCCAAGGGCACAGAACCAGTAAAGGACAAGTTCAGGTCTTCTGTTTGTGAGCCCTTTGTTCAGCACGGGTGCCCCCTGAGGGCATGGCGACAAGCCCCCGTCCCACCAAAACCGACTTCCTCTCTCCTTCCCTTTCTCTGCCCACCTCTTTGGGGAGCATCTCCCCCCAGTATCAGAGAGCCAGGCTCCAGTGGAGTGGCATAGGGAAGCTCTTTGCGTAGAAATCCAGGAGTCAAGTCAACTCTTCCTTCTCCCCATTTTCTGGGTTCAGAGGAGCCACATCCCTGCCTGTCACAGCCTTGCCCAGAGACACCTCCCACCCTTCTTTCTGGAACTGTTGGCTGAACAGTCAGTTGCTTTTTTATTTTTTCTATTTAAAAACATTTTTTAATGTTTTTCTTTATTTTTGAAGGAGAAAGAGAGACAGAGCATGAGTGGGGGAGGAGCAGAGAGAGAGGGAGACCCAGAATTTGACGCAGGCTCCAGGCTCTAAGCTGTCAGCACAGAGCCCGATGCAGGGCTCAAACCCAGAAACTGTGAGATCATGACCTGAGCCGAAGCCAGATGCTCAACTGACTGAGGCCCCCAGGCGCCCCAACAATGAGTTTCTTTAGGCAAGGTGTGCAAGCTTGGGATAAGCCACTGAAGCCACAAAGGTCAGCAGAGGCTGTGGGGCTGAAAGCTCTGTCCAGGGCTGATCTGGGGAGCCAGTATGACCTAGCACTGTGAAACAGGTGAAGAAGGAGCTCTGGGTGAGGTTCGAAATTCTGGTGGTTCAAATTCTGGTGTGTGTATTTACTGAGGGGCATCTGTGTGCCAGACACCAGGCTGGGCTCTGCAGACACAGCAGTGAACAAGATAGTCCTGCCCCCTTGAGGCTGACATCCCAGTATGGTAGACACACCCTGATAGACCTTCTGAGTGTGACTAAAAGGATCATTACAGGCTTTGCACCACAGTGTGAAGGAGAGGCACTTGGCCCCACAAGAACGTGTAACAGGGTGAAGTAACCTCATGTAGGTGGCCCAGGAAGGTTTCCTGGAGGTAGTGATGTTTGAGAAGATATGTGACGCACCTATAAACCCTTTTAGGTAAAGGGAGGAGGTGGAAAGAGAGGAACACCATTCCTGGCCGAGGGAGCTGCGTCTACAAGGACTTTGTGGCTGGAGGGACCACGATGAACTTGAGGAAGACAGAGGGCTCGGAAGTGGCTGGAGTACAGAGAAAAGGAGAATGGTGGCAAAGGCAGAGGGGCAGAGCATGTGGTCCTGTCCCAAAAGCACGAGGAAAGGAGTGGGGAGGACATGAGCTATTGGCAAGGAGAGGGTGGAGCTAAAATTGATTGCTTGTAAATTGCGCAGTCTCAGGGAAGCATCTGTCTTTCCCTTCATGAGGGTCTGGGGGGTTTATCCATGAGGAGGAAAATTACTCACCTATCAGGATGAGCCATGGGCAAACAGCCACCGCGTTAGCCTGAGCTGCTTCTGAGCAGATATCTAATCTTGTCTGTCTCCCAGTGTCGCCCAGGGAAAGCTGGGGACAGGGTGGCCTCAGCATGATTTCTTCCAGTTGAGATCCAGCCCGCTCTCATCCTGGCTCCTGCCAGGCCCGCTTTGCCCTCCCCTCCTTTCCTCTCCCCGCCTCCACCCCTTAATTTTGTTTTGGTTCCCAGAGCAGCAGGGACTGGCTTCTCGTTGCCATGACGACTGCCATTAAAGGAGCCTTCCCATGACACAAATTGATCAGGGAAGCCAAGTGTCTAACCTCCTTGTTTTCTTGCCTTAAGCTGGGCCTGGCAGGCCTCTTAATTGGAAGGAAGGCAGGTGCTTGAGGGCCGACCCCCTGGAGGGGGAGTGGGGATGAGGGGAGTGCTAGAGGGCAGGCCACGTGTACCTCTGCAAACTGGAGCCTTTGTCACTGCCACTGAGCTGGGTGTGTTTGGGGAGCTGCACCTCCCAGCCCCTGGGTGTGGGGTGATGGGATGGGGGGAGGAGGGCATCCCATGCTAAGAAGACAGGAGGAAAGAGAGTCAACCAGTGTTTCTACCTCCTAAGAAGATAGGAGGAAAGAGAGTCAACCCCATGGTGCTTCCAGTCTAACCCAGTGGCGTTTCATGAACGAGGGGTGGCAATGTTGCCCCCCGGGTAGGGTTGCCAGGTAACATAGAGGTCACACAGTTAAGTTCGAATTCCAGAGAAACAGCAAGTACTTTTGGAGTGTCAGTATGCATTGCTAAATCTGGCAGCCCTACTCCAGGGGGACGTTTGGCAACGTCTGGGGATATTTCTCATGGTGAGAAATGAGAGTGCTGCTGGCATTGAGTGGGTAGAGTCCAGGGATGCTGTTCAACTTCCTGCAATGCTGAGGACAGCCCCCACCACAGAGAAGTGTGCAGCCCGGAATGGCACTGCTGTGGAGGTTAAGAAACCTCTGTGCTAGGCACTGTGCTGAGTGCATGCCAAGCGTTCCTTCTTTCACTCTTCATGACAGCCCTGAGAGAGAGGATAATTATCTCCTTGAGTCGATAGAGGAGGAGCTGGAAGCACAGAGATGTTAAGCAGCTCACGTTAAGGTCACACGGCCTGTCCGTGGAGAAACTAGGATTCAAATCCTGCTTTCTCAGGCTCTGAAGAGTGGCCTCATGGAGGTTCATCAGAGACCCTGGAAACATGGCTTGGGGTCAGGTGTGGGGGTGGGGGTGGGGGCAGATAGATGAGGCAGGAAAGTCATTAGTTACAGCTTACTTTGGGGCTGTGAATGCCAGGCTGCAGCCTTTGCTCTGTCAGGTAGTGGGGAGCTATGGAAGACTTCAGAGCAAGGAGGGTCTTGCTTAGACTTGAACTTCAGAAAGTTTCAGCTGCTAGTAGGGGCCAGGATTGACCCTTTCTGCCGTTTCTTAGAAGAAAACTTCTTCCTTTCCTTCCTTCCTACCTTCTTCTCTACTCCCTATCTCCCTCCCTCTATTCCTTCCTTCCTTTCTTCCATAAATATTTACTGAACATCTACTATGTACCAGGTATAGCTTAGGAACTGTAAAGAAGGAACAAAGCAGCATCCCTGTTCACATGCTCTCAAGCATAGAATGTAGTTGGGGGACAGATAGATAAACATATTTTAAATATACGCAGGCACATCTCGGAGACATTGCAGGTTTGGTTCCAGGCCACTGCAAGAGAGCAAATATTGTGATAAATCAAGTCAAAAGGAATTTTTTGGTTTTCCAGTGCATATAAAAGTTATGTGGTTCAGTTGGTTGAGCATACGACTCTTGATTTCGGCTCAGGTCATAATCTTGTGGTTCATGGGATCGAGCCTGTGGTCAGGTTCTGCGCTGATGGTGTGGAGCCTACTTGGGATTCTCTCTCTCTGCCCCTCCCTTATGCTTTCCCTCTCTCTCTGTCTCTTTCAAAATAAGTAAATAAACACTTTTTAAAAAAGTTATGTTTACACTATGCTGTAGCATTATGTCTAAAAAACAATGTGTGTGTCTTAAGGGGCACCTGGTTGGCTCAGTTGGTTAAGCGTCCGACTTGGGCTCGGGTCATGATCTCACAGTTGGTGGGTTTGAGCCCCACATCAGGTTCTGTGCTGACAGCTCAGAGCCTGGCACCTGTTTCAGATTCTGTGTCTCTCTCTCTCAAAAATAAACATTAAAAAAAAATTTTACTACTATGTTATGTCATATAATTATATTAACTTTATTTTTATTTTATTGTATATGATGTGTAAATTTTTCAAGTTTTTTCATAATTTTTTTAAGTTTACTTATTAATTTTGAGAGAGACAGCACGAGCAGGGGAAGGGCTGAGAAAGAGAGAGAGAGAGAGAGAGAGTGTGAGAATCCCAAGCAGGCTCAGCGCTGTCAGCGCAGAGCCCGATGTGGGGCTCGAACTTACAAGCCATGAGATCATAACCTGAGCCAAAATCAAGAGTCAGATGCTTAACCGATTGAGCCACCCAGGCACTCCTATTATATAAGTTTTTTAAAAGGGAGTGAGAAGTGGAAGCTTCCCTAAAAAACACCTTACTGTTAAAACCGCTAACCATCATCTGAGTTTTCAGTGAGTCATAATCATTGATCACAGATCACCGCAACAAATATAATAATAATGAAAAGGTTTGAAATATTGTGAGAATTACCAAAATGTGACCCAGGGACACAAAGTGAGCAATTGCTGTTGGGAAAATGTGCTGATATAGACTTGCTCGATGCAGGATTGCCACAAACCTTCAATTTATTTTTAAAAAAAGGCAGTGTCTGCTATTAGAAGTCCCAAGTGCTGTGAGGAAAATAAAGCTGGAAAGTGGGTGGAGAGGTGTGAGAAGGGCTCTCCAGAGGCGGTGGTCAGGGTTGGGTGACATTTGCACTGAGACCTAAAGGGAAGGAGGGGACCGTACTGACATCTGCAAGAAGGGTGTTCCTGACAGAGGGAACAGCATGTGCAAAGGCCCTGAGTGGGGAACAGTGAGTAGGGAAGAGGCTAAGGAGCCTGGAGTGGAGTGAACAAGAATGGAGGAGGAGGAGAGACGAGGTCACAGGGTCTTGTGACCCTCAGAAGTGAGATGGGAGCCATGGGAGGGCTCGGCACAAGGGAAGAAACATGGACTCATCCATGTTGTGGACTGCTCAGGCTGCAGGACCGGCAAAAACTGTGGGGGACACCAAGGCAAGAGAGGAAACTTGTTTTCTGAGCTTTCAATTCTTGGGCTAGAAAGCACAGCCCCCCACTCTTGCCACTTCCCCACTGGCCTGGCCAAGTAGGGGTTCCAAAAATGCTTGCCAGTTGAATGCAGGAATACTGGGTGCAGATATTTTGGGGCTCTCTGCTGGTTCTAGGGTTGACTCAGATCAGTTCACGTGTGTCGTGTTTTCAGGCTTAAGACGGCAGAAATGCTCCTCGTGAATAATGCAGCCACATCCGTGCGCACTGCGTTTTGATGCTTTTCTCAGGTCTCTGGCAGTGCGGCTTCCGGGAGCTTTTGCCAGTGCAGCGCTTGGGCTTCAGCACCTTGGTTCGATGAGAAGAGAGTGGCAGGAGGGGCCCTGGCTTTCCGTGTGGGTGATGTCTCCTGTGCAGTGTGGCTGCGTCTCCCCTGAGGTCACCGCATGAGGGGCTCCGGGAAATGGCGGTAGCGTTTGCTGCCGGTTGGCAGGTAGAAAAGGACATTTTTGTCACCCCAGTGGGCCTGCGGTTCCTGGCCGCAGGTCCCAGGATGGGAACTGAGGACCCCAGAGACCTTGTCCCAGTTCTGCCCCTGACCACGCCCCTCCTCCCTGTGTCATTCTGCTTTCTACGTGGACGAGGGTGGACAGCTCTAGTGTTCTAAGAACCTCAAGCCATCAGATTTGGCCAGCATCACTCTCTGAGAGCCAAGTCTTCCACATTTTCTCAGCTCCACATTTGCCAAGCCCGTACTTAAGACCCATTAAAACTCAGTAGCTGCTAAGACTATTTTGGAGTGTCCATTCCACTCAGGAGAAACAAGGGCTCAACTGAAGGCTTTCTTGAGGATAAAGAGTCTTTTACTTTTTAAACAGCACTTACTGAGCAGTTCATACAGATGAGCTCCTTTAATTGTCCCCTTGCCACGACACGGATAAAACACTGTCCCTTATAGCTAATGAAATCGATACACACAGATGGCAAATGCCTTGCCAAAGGTCATGGACATTGTCAGTGGTACGGCTTGGGGTTCTGGCTCTAGAACCCTGCTCTGCATTACCCTGGAGCCAAAGCCAATGACCTGCATATGGTTACGAGCTACTCTGAGAATGTGGAGTTGGGGAAAGGTCCCGGCTTTGCAGCTGGACAGCCTTGAGTTCAAGTTCCAGCCCTGCCATTTGGCAGATTCACGAACCTTTCTGGCTTCCATTTCCTCACGTATGGGATGGCGGGGGGGGGGGGGGGGGGTCACGTACCAACACGGCACCACATTGTGCCATCGCTGCCGAAGATTCACCAGTATTTGTGAAGGGACCAGGCTCTGTGTTTGGCTTACCCTTTGAGAGTTGAGGGGCACCTGGGTGGCTCAGTCGGTTAAGTGTCCAACTCCTAATTTCAGCTCAGGTCATGATCTCACAGTCATGAGATCGAGCCCTGCATCGGGCTCCACACTGAGCATGGAGGCTGCTTACGATTCTCTCTCTCTCTCCTCCTCTCTCACCCCTGCCCACCCCTCTCCCCCACTTGCACGCTCTCTCTTGCTCTCTAAAATAAATAAAATAAAAAAAAGAACTCAGTTGCAGAAGGATGTTTTGCTGCCCTGTCTGGTCACATCCGAACTTGCAGATGTTTTAGCACAGGATCTTGCTCTCCCTTGGGTAAGCCCTGGGCTGGGGGGCGGGGTGTTGTAGACCTGGAAGGGGGTATTTCTTGGGGTCCAAAGGAATGAGCCCTCAAATGGAGGTCAGGAAGGCTGAGTCTCGCCTGACTGCCTCGCCATCCTGAGGTGGGCAGCTGGATCTCCCCTCTGGGTCTGGTGGGTCACTGGCCCCATGGAAGTAATCCCTCAGCCAAAGAAGGTCCAACACCCTCGTGAGCCTCCTGGCCCTGCCACTTAAACACTCTGTGCCCCCGGGGGTCAGCAGCTAAGAGTGCTGAACTCCAGTGGGAGGCGGTGTGTTTTTCTTCTAGTAGGTACAGGAAGACAAGTGAATAGGTTCTTACACTTTTTTTTTTTTTAATTTTTTTTTTTTTCAACGTTTATTTATTTTTGGGACAGAGAGAGACAGCACGAACGGGGGAGGGGCAGAGAGAGAGGGAGACACAGAATCGGAAACAGGCTCCAGGCTCTGAGCCATCAGCCCAGAGCCCAACGCGGGGCTCGAACTCACGGACCGCAAGATCGTGACCTGGCTGAAGTCGGACGCTTAACTGACTGCGCCACCCAGGCGCCCGTTTACACTTTTTTTTTTCTCACAGAATCTCGAAGGAACTCGGGTTTATAGAGGATGGGAACAGCTCCCTTTGCAGTGAGCCTCCCTTTAAAAATCAGGTAGCTGAGAGGCGCCTGGTGGCTCAGTCAGTTAAGCGTCTGGCTGTTGATTTCAGTTTGGGTCATGATTTCTCAGTCCTGGGGTCAGGCCTGTGCTGACAGCAGGGAGCCTGCTTGGGATTCTCTCTTTCTCACTCTCTCTCTCTCTCTGCCCCTTCCTGGCTTGTTCTCTCTCTCTCTCTCTCTCTCTCTCTCCCTCTCCCCCCCCCCTTCCTCCCTCCTTCAAAATAAATAAAACCTTAAATTAAAAACAGTCAGATAGCTGAAGCCTCAAGAGTTCACGGGATTTGGGTGATGCCTGGGACCTTGAATGAATGGTCCTTTAGTTTGTATTATTTAGTATGTTTCATTAGTAAATTCAGATTATAGGAACTATCATTCATTTTTTCCTTCTTTTGTTTTTTTCTCCCTTTTTTGAGAAATAAAGACATTTTACAACCCCCACATATTAACCACTGCTCTAAGTCACCAATACACAAAGCAAGCTTCCTGTCGAGTAGGTACAAGTAGCAACTCCTCTTTACTGATGAAGGAAACCGAAGCTCAGAGAGGTTAAGAGGCTGGACTGAGGTCACACAACTTGAGAAGCAGCACAGCAGGGTGCTGTAGCCAGCTTCACCCATTTCACTGTGGGGAATCCCTTGCAAAGCTAGCTAGAACAATAAAGAAATCTAGAAACACAAAGCCAGAAGGGAAAGAGGCTCAAAAAACTGATTTTATTGGTTCAAGGGTATGGGAAGTTGGGGTGCAGACTGCCAGCTTCAGGTGCAGTTCTGTCCAGGGGTCCCAATGATGTCATCAGGACCTTCTCTGCTTTCCTATCTCTGTGCTGATTTCCTGTGTGTTGGCTTTGTGCTTCGCCTGTCTCTGCAGGGAGGGGGAGAGTTGCCTGGCCGCTCTTGGGGTCCAGCCTGCCAGCTTGGCATCAGCAGACAGAGAGCTTCCCCTCCCCCTTGGTTTTGGGGGAAGATGTAGGAGGAGATTTCATCAGACCAGCCCGGCTCACATGCAGCTTTTGCCCCTTTCACTGTGGGACTCGTTGCTCAGATTGATCAAGCCTGAAAGGGCAGTGTGGCTTCAGCCCAGTGAGAGTGAGGGAGGAGACCCAGCGGAGAGTCAAGGTGAAATGACCAGACAGGGACATGGGAACTGGCAGACAAGCCACAGATGTCCAGTGTGACAGGGTGAGGCCGCCAGCATCTGGAACCCAGCCCCTAAATTGTGGAAGTGCTTGGCTGCCGTCCCAAGTGCTGCCTGGGGACCTGCTGTGTGCCAGGTGTCTCTGCCGGGCCACAGATTTGACTTTAGGGGTGTGCAGAACCCTGAAATTGTGCAGACGCTTTGTACTTGCTCTAGGGAGAGCATATCCTCAGTACCGTGAAGGGTCCACAACCCCAAAACCCTAATATGGTTCAGAACCACCCTGAAGATGCTGGGATACCAAGATAAATACGGTTTCTCTGACCTCGGGGTGCTCAGAGATGAAATGCACCCTAACTTCTAACCTGGTGAGCCCTCTAATAACAACAACCCCTGATAATAATCATAATTAGTGTTTATTGGGCACCCACTGTGCCTCAGACCCTCCCTGTCCAATGGGAGTCACTAGTCACACGTGCTGATTTACGTTTAAATTAAGCAAAACTAAATTGAATAAAAGATACTGTTCCTGAGTCACATTAGCCAGATTTTAAGGGCACAAGAGCGTGTGGCTAGAGATCCTGTTTTGGACAAATGCATAGGCATAGAGCATTTCCAAAAATTCTGTTGTGTTCTAGACATTGGTGCAAAGTACTTTACATCCTTTAACATATTTAACCTTTAAAAAAAAACCCAAAGGGTAGGTCCTATTTTACCCCATTTTATCGCTGAGTAAATTGAAGCATAGAGGAAGTAAAGTGACTTGCCCAAGGTCACACAGCTGCCGAGGGGGAGAGCAAGGATTCTAACCCAGCCCTCAGATGCAACACTTGACTGCGTTTCCCCCCTAACGTAGGCTAGAGGTGGTTAGTATGTTCTCTGGTTCGCCCTGGGTGTGTTTGAAGCAACCGTCTGGGAATTTTGTTTCTTACCTCCTACAGCGGCCCAGACCCCCAGAGAGAACGTAGGCACGCTCCAGAGCCCGTGCGTGCCTTCCTCATCCGTGAGGCCCATGTGGGTCTGTGGAAGTGGGGCACGTTGCCGGGGAGCCGCCTCATGCAGCAGGCAGAAGCACCCAGAAGAAAGCTGGCTGGTCTCCAGGGTGTGGGCTGAGAACGTGAGACACGCAGGCCGTTTTCTTTGGGAACGGAGGGGCGGCGGTGGAGACTGTCTTCACAACTGCATCATCTCCAGGGGTGGCTGTGTGCGGGAATGTTGCTGGAAGGACCTTTTTGCCAAGGTGCCCCCAGGCGAATGCTCCAGAACCAGGCACTGGGGGGACCTCCTTGTCAGGGGCCATGTGAACACCCGTGCAGGGCAGCGACGGGAGTCCTGTGTGTGGGAAACCCATTCTCGAACCCCAGAATACCCCCCCTTCCAGGTCAGGGCGGGTTGGCAAGCACTATCCTGTGCCGGAATGATGCCTGGTGCCTATTTATAGCATCCCAGTGAACGATTAACTGGGGCCAGGCTAGCAGCAGCCAAATGAGAGAGGCTTTTGCTTCCCTTGCAAGGCCAACAGCCACATTTAGGGCAGGTTAAGAAGGTCATGCTAGAGGGAGGACTTTTCTAGCACTCGGAAGATCCACGTGCCACGGCTTTATCACTTCTGTCCCCCCCCCCCAGCCCCGCGCTCTCCCCCACACAGATGGGACTGTGGAATGACCCTCCTGTGTCTCTGCTTTCAGCATCCATCTGTGTGGATGTGGAGGGCAGGGTGGATGTGTGTGGGCAGGAGGGTGGGGCAGGTCTGTTCTGGAACTGTGTGTGAGAGAGAGTGTAGGAAGGAGAGCTTTGATCCGTTGAGCAGTGTCTGCTGAGCTCCTACTGTGTGCCAGACGCCTTCAGGCCCCTTCTTTGCAGCGCATTGCAGGCCCCAACGGGCTGAGGGTGCAGAGGAACCCCTCTGGGAGGAGGGCTTCGCCCATGTGCTGGAACGTTGGGATCCCTACTGACATCCTACATCAGCAGCAGAGCACAGAAAGGATATTTCCATTTTCCTTTCTTTTTAATAGACTTTGTTTATGTTTTTACAGCAGTGTGAGGCTCACAGTGAAGATTGAGTGCAGAGTACAGACCTTTCTCATACGTCTCTTTATCTGCCCCAAAATTCCTCTGTGCGCTGCCTGTTCATCCCTCCCTCCCCCGCAATCCCTGGCAACCAGTGATCTTTTTACCGTCTCCATAGTGTTGCTTTTTCCAGAACGTCCTACAGCTGGAATGGTACAGCACGTGGCCTTTTCGGCCTCTTCATCCAGTAATAGCATTTCAGGTCAGACATTTTCCTTTTGTTGCGGTGATTGTCCTTCGGAGACCAACATGCAGCATCGGAAGCCGGAAGCAGTGTGGAGCGGGGAGGTGAGGGGTGAAAGGTGATAGCAGGGCACAGGTGGAGCAGCCGGCTGGTGCTGTGGGACCCAGGCTCCGGGAGCAGGCAGTTGGCCATGGCTGTGACTGTGACTGTGCCCTAGGCTCAGGGAGCAGGTGCGATGGCCACCGGGACTCCGGACCAGGAGACCTGGATTCACATCCCAGCCTCTTCACAGACCAGATGGTCTCTGTCCCTCCTAGGTCAGCTGCATCATTGGGAGAACGGAATAATAGCGGTGACACCCACATCGCACACTTGTTGTGAGTCTTTTTTAATACAGGTATTTTTAAAATTTTTTTAATGTTTATTTTTGAGACAGAGCATGAGCAAGGGAGGGGCAGAGAGAGAGGGAGACACAGAATCTGAAGCAGGCTCCAGGCTCTGAGCCGTCAGAACAGAGCCCGACGGGGCTCGAACTCACAGACCGTGAGATCATGACCTGAGCCGAAGTCGGATGCTCAACCGACTCAGCCACCCAGGCACCCTTGTTACGAATCTTTGGTGGGAAGCGCCAGTAGGTGTCTGTTGAATGATTGAATGAACCCACTGTGTGCCAGCCTCGGTGCAGGGCAGATAGTCATGGGTTTAAGTTCCCACTCTGCCATTCAAAAGCTGTGTGCCCTTGGGCAAGCATTAACCTCACCAAGACTCAGTTTCCTCATCTGTAGAATGAGTGCCAATACCCATCTCTCCTAATTACCCTGAGAATGAGATGGAATCATGCCCCTAACCAAGCCGCCAGGCTAGGGAACACTTTATAAATAAATGTATAAAGCACTGATTGTGTGCCGGCCACTGTGTTAAATGCTTTTGATGTATTATGCCTGTGAGGCTAATACAAATATTACCCATTCTACTGATGGGAATGTTGAGGTTCAGAGAAGGGACATGATTTGCCCAAGATCATCTGTGTAAGAGCTGGGGTTTGAATTCTGGAAGTTTGACTTGACAGCCCGGTGCTCATAGCCAACCATAGGGAACTTGGAAGAGAGGGGAGTCATATCAGCTTTGGTGGGGGGGAGGGGCTCTCTGGAGGGAGTGAAGAGAAGGGCCTGTTAGTGAGTCCTGGAGGATGGGGTGGTTTCCCCAGAGTGGGAGATGGAGGGAGGAGTGGGTGGGGACATCAGTGGAGGTGACCGCACAAAGCAAAGGCAGGGAGTGGCAATCATGTGAGTCACACAGAAGGAACAGCACGTGTGGCCGGAGCTGGGTGCGTGCGGGAAGGGGGGGGAACGAGACTTGTCAGGACCACACAGGAAGGTCGGGCCACACGGTGGAAACGGTCACAGCTTGCAGCCCTGCCCCAGCCCTTGCCAACCCACCTCCTGCAGCTATTTCCATGTAGGGCTCTTCCCTGCCACATTGTCCTTACATCTGTTCCTTCCTTTGAGCTCCAGGGTGGCTCTGTGGAGGCAGTTGTAGGGGACGGTATCACCTCCTCCAGGAAGCCCTCCCTGACCTCCCGACCTACCTCCTCAGGTCAAGTTTCTTTGTTACTTGTCCTCATAGAACCAGATTCTTTTGCTGCAGAGAACCGGCCTCACTTGGTCCTAACATACCCATTCGTGGGACTTGGCTAATGTCTAACTTGATGGACTGGTGCCTGCACAAGGACAGGAATTCTGTCTGCTTGGCGCCCAGTACCAAACTCATAGGAGATGCTCCATAAATGTTGAGTGAATAGGTGACAGTTTTGGCTCCTGTGATAAATGCTGGCAAGGCAAGCGTTCACAGAACATGGAAGAGGTACACTGATCCCTGCTCGGGTAGGGAGAGTCCAGGAAGGCTCCCGGGAGGAGGGGACATCTGGGCTGAAGCCTGAATTGCTCTTAGCTGGCTGGAGCATGTAGGGAGGGGCACCTGGCCGGAGGCACAGGTGAGCGAGGGCACAGAGCGGAGCTCATGGCGCCGCCTTTGGGGAGCAGCGTCTGAGGGTCCGTGGTCCAAGGCACAGCCGGAGACGCTGCCTGCTAGATCCTCAGCACCCAGGGCGCTCGCAGGGGAGGCAGAGCAGCAAAACCTGCGCTCTGCTCTTTCCCTCTCCTCTTCACTTTGCCCAAATGCCGAGAGCGATTTTTAAAGCCACCCTGACACCCTCCAGATACCCTGCATTAACCAGCCTCTCCGCTGTGAGTTTCTGGCAGACGCGAGAGTCAAGGGGCCTCCGTCTCTTTAGCTACTGCTGGCTCAGTATTACTCGCCCACCTGCACTGCCAGGCGCCGACCACGTGAGACCCCAGCTGGGGTGAGGTACGCCCTGAGTCAGGACTGAGGCAGCAGGCCTCGGAGGAGCAGATGGCAAACGGGCTGGTTTTTACTTTGGCCTCATATGCGCCCCAGGCACAGTGCTGGGGGCTTTATACCAGGGGGTCCCCTGGGCCAAGTCCAGCCTTTTTGTGAAACTGCTCTTGAGCAGAGAAGAATGGTTTTTACATCCTAAAAGAGGGTTATAAAAACAAGAGACAGTGGGACAGAGACTGTATGGCCTGAAAATAGGTTTGACAGATGGAGTAAGTGAAAATTCAGATTGCTGGGGGGGTGGTGGTGGTGGTGCTGCAGGGCACCTGGCTGGCTCAGTCAGTTAAGCCTCAGGCTCTTGATTTCAGCTCAGGTCACGGTCTTGGGGATTGTGAGATTGAGCCCTGCATAGGGCTCTGTACTAACATGGCGGAGCATGCTTGGGATTCTCTCTCCCTCTCTGCCCCCGCTCGCTAAATAAATAAACTTAATTTTTTTTTTAAGTTCAGATTGCCTGGTTGAATCTGAATTTCAGGAAAACAAGTAATCTTTTAGCATAGGTATGGTCCATGCAATATTTGGTACATACTTACACACAAAAAAAATTCCTTGTGTATCTGAAGTTTAGGTATCACTGGGCAGCCTGTATTTTATCTGGCAGTCCTATTCCAGAACCTGAAGTGTTTGCTGTCTGACCCTCTCCGGAAAATACTGCCCACCCTGGCCTTGAACACACAGCAGATGAGATCAGACGTCCAAGGGACTTAAAGACACTGCCTGGATCAAAACTCAGTGAGCTTTAGCTGCTGGTGTTAGTGCTACTAATATAATCAGAGTGATCACCAAACATAGATTGAGCACATGCTGTTTGTTTGCCTAGTCAGCGTCCTAGAGATGGACACTAAACGCCCTCAGATGTATAGTGGAAGTCAGGCCATGATAAATTCTAAGGAAACGTCTACAGCAGCAGAAGGGGGGAGGGAGTGGAGCTCTCTTTTACACAGGGTGGGTCTGAGCCCCTGCCCCCATCCTGAGCGCTGTGCGTGTGTTTTTATGAAGTCCGCACATGGCAGCCCAGACAGGTGGTGTGAGTGTCATCTCCATTTCACAGATGAGGAAACTGAGGCCTGAGGTCACCTCGCTAATGGCAGAATTGGAGTTTGACCTGGGCCTAGTGGCTCCCTAAACTCATGTTTTTACTGACTTCCCTCGGGCGCCTTCCTTTACGTGGTGCCAGCTGCATGCTGTGAGGCCCTCTGCCCAGATTTTCCATAATCTTTATGACAGCCCTGCACCCTGGGCTGTATTATTCCTATCCAGGCACAGGAGGGGTGAGCACAGAACCGTGCCGAGAGGCAGCGGGGAGTAGTGGCTGATCTGAAACCTGGCAGGGTTCAAGGTGGGCAGCACGAGGGTAACTTGGTGTGGGTGGGCAGGTGGTGGGAGTGAGGAGAGAAGACAAGGCAGGCCCCAGAGGCCCGGGAGCCCTCTCTTCCGGCTTTGCGGGTTGGTCCGGATTTCCCTGCCTGATTCCCTCCTGAGATTACACCTCCTATATGTTGTTTCAATATTTGCAGGTGGAGGGTGGGAGGGCGGGGCTGGTTTCTGAATGGTTGCAGGGTGGGGCTGGAAGTGTGCTGGGGCCTGTGCTCACTGGTGGCACGTGGAGGGGTGGGGTCACAGCCCAGAGGCCACCTAGGTCCTAAATAACCTGTGGATGAGAAGCTGGGGTGGGTGAACAGAGCCTCAGAGCCCCTTCGCAATTGCCTCTTCACCTAACTCACACTCGTGAGCATCCACTGTGGGCCAGGCCGTGAACCCTACGGTCGCTGCCATCTAAGAGTGGCTTCTGCCTGTACAGTTCCTACTACGTGCCAGGTGCCGTCTCATTTGCCGATGAGGTGGGGTACTATTATCCAACACCCCATGGTACAGGTGGGGAGACTTGTCCAGCATCATGAGTGGTCAAGGATTCAACACCAGTTCAGTGACACCACGTTCTGGCTCCTAGCCTCTCAGCTGCCTCCTAACATCCTGTCGTTAGAGCTAATAAGCTGGTTTTGAAAGAAGTGAGCTCCCCATCATTTGGAGGAATGCAGGCAGATGTTGGAGGACTCCGAATGGATGCTGGACAGAGACAAAATCTTTCTGACCTTTGAAGTTGGCTCCCCCTGCCCAAAGGACCCCCACAGGACATGGTTGTAAGAGTCATATCCGGGTGACCCAGGTCTCCTGACTCCCAGTTCAGTGCTGATTTGGTCCCCACGTTGGGCAAGACTGAGGAACCCCTTCTCATAGGTTTCTCAGCACTTTGGGATTTCACAGGGCTTGACCCATTTCTGGGCAGGTTGGAGGCAGAGCTGTCTGTCAGACCTTAAGTTCAAGTCCTGGCTGCGGCCTTTCCTGGTTGTGTGCCTTAGGGCAAATCGCATCAATTCAGTTTACCCATCTTTAAAACGGGGAGGAGAGGGGCACCTGGATGGCTCAGTCAGTTAGGCATCTGAATCTTGATTTCAGCTCAGGTCATAGTCTCGTGGTTTGTGAGTTCAAGCCCTGCATCGGGCTCCGTGCTGACAGCAGAGAGCCTGCTTGGGATTCATTCATTCTCTCTCTCTCTCTCTCTCTCTCTCTCTCTCTCTCTCTCTCTCTCCCTCTCTCCTGCCTTTCTGCCCCTCCCCCACTCACATGCACACACGTGTGCTCGCTCTCTGTCTCTCTCTCTCTCTGGAAAAAAAAACTTTAAAATGGGGATGATCATATTTTTGCGAGGATTAAATAAGGTATTCTGTGCAAAGTACATGGCACATAGTAGGTGCTCAGTAAACATACTCTCTTACTCTTAAGCTGGGCAGTAACAAAACTATTTCAAATGGTCTCCAGCTTCTGCTTTGAGGCCTTTGTTAGAATAAAGACGCTGGGTCTGAATCCTGCCGCCTCTGCATGACCTTGGGTGGGTTATCTAATAGCTGTCTGCCTCAGTTTCTTCCATCTATAAAACAGGACTATGTCAGTAATCTGTCTTGGGTTATCATGCCATAAACAGTCCCAGGAACACCATGAGTGCTCAAAAAACAAAACAAAACAAAAAAAACAAAAAGAAAAGCAGTGAGCTTTTAGCATTGTAAAACTCCTACTATGTGCTAGCCAGGCCTCCTCTTTTGCAAATAACACCCCATTGAATCCTCACCCCTGGACATGAAGGGCTGAGCTGGATGCAAACACAGGTCTCTGCGGCTGTAGTCGCACCACCCATAGCCACTGCCTCTGTGCTGCCTCAGTCACGCATGATTCCGGGGCCAAAGCTTAGAAAATCACATGGGCTTTAGCAAGGAGCCAGGATGCCACACTGCCACCGCCATCCCCAGACCACCCCGAGGTTCCTTAAAGCTGTCGACCTCCACAGCAGATCAATTCCAAGCTCATGCCTGGAAGCCTGAGAGGGGAAAGGTGGTTGAGCTGCATTTCAGAGGCCTTCTGTGGCCCTCTCCCCCATGCCCACAGGTGCGGTCGGTTCCTCCGGGGATGGGTCCTCCCCTGGCCAGTTTGGGCCATAGCCTCTTCCTGCAGTGAGACAGTGCCCTCTCCCAAGAGGCTGTAGGGACTGACCTTCCGGGGGAGGCTTTCCCCCCCTGCCTTTTTAATTTCCTCTTCTGGCCTCAGGCTGTCAGCCCATTATTAAGTTCTGGGGAAGTCGGGAGCCAGCAGACAGAACCCTTGTCAGAACCCCTCCCTCAGGCTGAGAACTACGCCCTTGGTGCTGTGTCCCCACCTCCACTACCCACCCCGCCCCAGATCCATCCCCAGGAGCCTGCCTTCCCTGGGGATTACCCTGTCTGAGTTTCAGGGTCCATAGCTACAAACAGACAACCTTCATTCTGTGGGGTTTGGACTTGAGACAACGTTTGTATACAGTCCGGGTAACAATAGGAAACAGATGATTCCTCCAAACTGAGCACACGAAGATGAATTTCATAAGGGTGCTATTGACCAAGGCAGGGTGGGTGGGGTGGGGTGGGGTGGGTGGGGAGAAGGGTGCAGCACCCCGCGGTTGGAATAGTGGGGAGCCGGGAACTGTTGCCTGCCCCAGTCTGATATGGGAAGCAAGGAGAGGTGGCCAGAAGGGACTGGCTGTGTGAGGAAGGTCCCCAGACAGGAGCCGTGACTGCTGAGTCTCTTCCTAAGGATTTTGGCTGCTAGTTTTCTGTCTCCTCTGAAATCCCCCACTGCAATGTGAGCATGCGTGAGAGTAGCTTGGAAAGCTTGATCAACACCCCAGAGTTGCTGCCTCTGTGGCTCCCGAGCATCTGTATCTCCATCCGGTTCTCAGCTGGTGCTGGTGCTGGTGCTGGTGCTGGTGCTGCTGGGCCCTGCGTCAGCATCACGCTTGCCCTGTACCTGTCCTAGCTTGTCCTACCTTTTGGCTCTTTGGACCGAAAGGTCTTCCAGGGCAGGACTGTCAGAATCCATCCCTGCTGCTCTGTGCACCCAGTGTATCCGGGCCTTTGCCGCGCTAAATTCACCGGTGTTTGAATGGTTTGCAACTTGTCCCTGTTGACTATTGCCCAGATGCACCCATGCTGTATCTTGGCGGTCCCTAAGTGGCAGCTGTCGCCGAGATGGAGGTCAGCATGCAGGTTTATCAGGGTGTGCCTTTGGGATTAACACCCAGCGGAGCCAAGTGAAGCGAGCGGCGGTGGGCCAAGGGAGAAGATGGGTCACGAGGCTTTCTTGGAAGCCCCGTGGGGAGTTGCCAGCTTGCTGGGATGGCCCTTCACACTGTCCCAAGTTGGGGGCAAGGATGCCAGACCTTCACAGCCTACACATTCCCGTCACCGGATGGTGGCCTCCGGGGAAGCAGTGAGACCTTGGAGGAGGCTCTCCCTAGGGCTGAAGGGATCCCTGTCCTTTATGGGACTGGCAGCTGAAGGCTCTCCAGGAGCCCTCCTAGCAGCCTCCAGTCCTGAAGCGGTCTGTGTGGCACATTGTGGCACCTGCCACATCATCAGAACCTGCCCACGGAGCCAGGGAGGGGACAGAGGCTTTCTCGTGGCCGCCACTGCCCTCCCTTCCCTATCCCTGAGTCCTGTGGCCCCTCTACCCCCGGCCAAGAAACCCTCTTGGATCCCTCAAGTACACAGAACCCCCAGCAAAGACCCCTGCCCATGGTTTTGCCTACAGCTGAGTTCCGAATCTTAGTTTTGCTGGGCCCAGCCATCCTGTGACACAGAGAAGCAGAAGTCCCCCAGACCCTATCCTGGCTCGTGCTGAGATGTGGAATAAACGCATCAGTGCTGTTATCCACCGCTTGCAGTGATTACGGGGTCCTCCAGGCCTTCTGGAGAGAGGGAGAGGAAAAGGAAGGGATTGTGTCTTCTGTCATGTCCCTGAGGCCGGCAGTCCCAGGCAGTACATCTGACTCCTGTTTCTGGGGCAGAGTGTGGTGGGTAGAGGCTCCCTTTGGAGTCAGATTGACCAGCATATAAACCTCAGCAAGGTGACCTTGGATTTTCTGATGCCCTTGGCTAGGTAGGAACCAATACCTCTGAACTTGTCTGTCAAGTGGGGTGGTGGTGGTGGTGGCCACCTGGGAACTGTGTTGTGAGGATTATGGGGGGGCCGGCCCCGTGTCTCAGCTCAGGCAGCCGAAGCAGAACACCACAGATGGAGTGGCCTAAACAGACATTGATTTCTTGCAGTTTGGAGGCGGAGAAGTCCAAGGCCAAGGTGCCAGCCCATTCAGTTCCTGGCGAGGGCTGTCTTCCTGGCTTGTAGATGACCTTTTCCCTGTGCTCTTCTCCTCTTCCTCTTTTTTTAAGGACCCCAGTCCCATCCCGAGGGCCTCACCTTCATGACCTCATCCAACCCTAATTTCCCCCCAAAGGCCCCATCTGCAAATACCACCACACGGGGGCTGGGGTAGGGCTTCAGCATGTGAATCTTTGGGGACACAAGCATCCAGTCCATGACACCATGTATGCTTAGCCCAGTGCTGTGCATTTAGTAAGTTGGAGCATTATTATTATTTTCAAAGACAAGCCATTGGCTGAAGCTTCTAGAATAGCATCAAGAGCCTGGGTTGACACTCTGCTTCGGCCTCCTGTTCACTGTGTGACCTCAGGTTTGTTGCTTAATCTCTCTGATCTTAATTCTCATGGTGTGAGAAATCGGTATAAACGTAGAACCATGGGATGCCTGGGTGGCTCAATGAGTTAAGCGACCAACCTCGGTTCAGGTCGTGATCTCATGGTTCGTGGGTTCAAGCCCTGCGTCGGGCTCTCCACTACTCTCAGCATGGAGCCCGTTTCAGATCCTCTGTCCTCCTCTGTCTCTGCCCCTCCCCTGCTTGTGTTTTCTCTCTGTATCTCTCTCAAAAATAAACAAACTTAAAAAAAATTTTTTTAAATAAAAATAGAACCAAGCCTCACAGAGCTGTGGAGAGGGTATAGTGAGTTAATAACATAGGTAACCCTAGAACTAATTCATCACTCATTCATTCATTCATTCATTCATTCATTCATTCGCTGGCACAGAAGAGCTCATTCAGAGGGATACGGATAGTGAGGATACGGAGGGTGGAAGTATCAGTCTGCCCTGGCCGCCATAACAAGGTACCACACATTGAGTGGCTTAAACAACAGAAATGTATTTTCTCACAGTGCTGGAGGCTGGAAGTCCAAGGTCATGATGTCAGTAGGGTTGGCTTCTGTGGGCCACGAGGGAAGGCTCTGTTCCCGGCGTTCCTTGTGGATGGCCCTCTTCTCCCCGTGTCTTCATGTGGCCTTCCCTCTGTGGTGGTCTGCATCCCAATTTCCTCTTATAAGGACACCAGTCACACCAGATGAGGCCCCACCCTCATGACCTCATTGTAACGTGATTACCTCTGTAAAGACCTTGGCTCCAAATAGATCACGTCCTGAGGTCCTAGGGGTTAAGGTTTCAGCATGTGATTGGGGGGCAGGGACACGGTTCAGCCCATCACATTTGGGGAGGTGAAGGCATCCTGGAAAGTGGGAGTTGGGTAGGTCTTTGAGGCCAGAGGGGTAAACTGAGGCCCCTTGGGGCAGTGCTAGCAGCCACAGCCAGAACTTAGAGCTTAGGGATTTTCCATCCCGTCAACCTTTCGTGGACGGAGCAGGTGGGTCCTGGCGGTGACTGCACTAGCCACGGGGGGGGGGGGGGGGGGGGGGGGGGGGCGGGACGCGGGCAGACGGCAGGGCCCCTGCGTCACAGTCACTCTGGCAGGCGACAGGCAGATGGCCACCTCCGAGGGGCAGGCGGACATTGGCAGGAGGGCTACAAGCTGCCTGAGAGAGGGCTGGCCCCTGCGAAGAGCTGGGGCTGGCCCTGTGTGTGGGGTGGTCAGCTGCGTTAGCTCTCCCCCCCGTGCTGTCCCCTTGTGTGACACCAGGGCGGGCAGCCTGGGCCAGCCCAGTGGTACCAGACATTCTCACGCAGGATCAGTGAGTTGGAGAAACACACAGGAGTTGATCCCACACTCTTCCTGGACGATAGCGCAGACACCAGAGGTGTGTGGGTTTGCTACACCTCAGGCAGTTCTCCGACGCCAGCCAGGTGGCCGCCCCTTAACCGAATTCTGACGCTAGCTGCCTGGAGTCAGTGTCAGGTCCCACAGGTTAGGGGCCCCAGTCCTGCAAGACTGTCCCCCACTTGAGGTGCAAGTCTCAGATTGTCACCTGTACTTCTTTGTTGGTTTTGTTTATCTATTTATTTTTGAGAGAGAGAGAGAGCGCGCGTGCGCACAAATATGGGGAGGGGCAGAGAGAGAGGGAGACACAGAATCCAGAGCAGGCTCCAGGCTCTGAGCTGTCAGCACAGAACCCAATGTGGCTCACGAACTGCAAGATCATGACCTGAGCTAAAGTCGGACGCTTAACCGACTGAGCCACCCAGGCGCCCCATCCCCTGTACTTCTTGATAGCCACATACTGGGGTTCCCCTAGCCCCCTCCTTAGGTTTGATCATTTGCTCATAGGAGTCAGGGAAACACTTTGGTTCACCACTTTATGACAAAAAGGTACGATACAGGACGCAGATGAACATCCAGATGGAAGAGGTGTGTAGGGCAAGGTCTGGGGGAAGGGCACAGAGCCTCCGTGTCATCTTGTGACACCCTTCCATCACCTCCATGTTCGGCAGCCTGCTCTCCAAGCCTCAAACTTGGGGATTTTTATGGAGGCTTCATTAACACAGACACGATGGAGAGTGAACTCAGTCTGCCTCCCTGTCCCCTTCCGGGAGAATGAGGGATGGGGCTCAAAGTTCCAAGCTTCTCATCATAGCTTGGTCTTTCTGGTGACCAGTCCCCATCCTGAAGCGATCCAGGAGCCCGCCAGGCATCACCTCATTAGAACAAAGGACATTCCTCTCACCCAGGAGAGTCCAAGGGATTTAGAAATTCTGTGTCAGGGACTGAGGTCAAAGATCAAATGGTAGAATAGAAGATGCCCCTAGGCTGTGATCACTTAGGAAATTACCAGGGTTTTAGGAGCTCTGTGCGGGGAACTGGGAGCCAAGACCAACAGGTATGTTTTTTTATTATTTCGCGGTCAGCAAACTGTTGCCCAAAGGACAAACCCGGCTCTCCACTTGGTTTTGTAAATAAAGTTTTATTGGAACACAGCCACGCTCATTCATCGGCATATGGCTGCTCTCCAGATACAAGGGTGAAGTTAAATACTTGAGACAGAGACCAGATGGCCAGCAAAGCCAAGAATGCTGACTCTGTAGATCTCTACAGAAACGGTTTGCAGACCCTTGTTTTTGTGCTTCTCTGTCTATAGTTCTAGGTACCAGGTTCACGCCTGGAACTTCCTTGTTGTGCTGCCTTAGAGAAGTGTCTTAGTCCATTTGGGCTGCTAAAACAAAAATACCATAGAGTGGGTGGCTTAAAAAACAGAGATTTATTTCTCAACAGTTCTGGAAATCGAGAGGTCCAAGATCAAGGTGCCAGTAGTTCAGTGTCTGCTGAGAGCCCGCTCCCTGGTTCACAGACAGCTGTCTTCTCTCTATGTCCTCACATGACAGAAGAGGGAAGGGAGCTCTCCAGGGTCTCTTTCATGAGGTCACCAATCCTACCCATGACCTCATCACCTCCCACAGGCCCGCCTCGTAATTCCCCCATCACACTGGAGATTAGAATTTCAACATAGGAATTTGGGGGGAACTGAAACATTCAGTCCATTGCAAGGAGTGTCCTCCTCCCCAGAGCCTCAATTTTCCCCCTCTGTAAATGGGGAGACTATTACCCTGAATTGTTGGGATGATCCCATGGAGCAAGGCAGGCAGGAGAGAACTTCACAAAGTGCCACACTCTCGGGACTTATTCTCTCCATTCTACCTGCTGATAGCCTCCACCTTGCTGTGCTGGCAGCATGGAGCCTGGAGCCTGCTTCCCCCTCTCTGACCCTTCCCCCCCCCCCTCTCAAAAATAAACATCAAAAATTTTTTAAAAAAATCAACAGCAAAATATTTACTTACACTATATTAACACATAGTATCCACACTTGTAAAAATTGTGGTAAAATACACAACATAGAATTTTGCCTTCATCATTTTTACGTTCAGTAGTGCTGAGTAATTCACATTGTTGTGTGGTCAGTCTCTCTTCGTCTCCCAAAACTACAGCTCTGTACCCGTTAAGTAATAATTTCCCTTTCTCTCCTCCCCCCCAGCCCCTGGCAACTATCATTCTGTTTTCTGTCTCTATGAACTTGCATCCTCTAGGCACCGCTCATAAGTATTTTGTCTCTTTGTGACTGGCTTATTTCACTTAGCGTGACATGTTCAAGGTTCTCGCATGTAGTGGCAGGTGTCAGAATTCCCTTCCTTTTTTTTTTTCTTTTTTAACTTTATGTGTATATTTTGAGGGAGAGAGAGGGAGGGACAGGCAGAGAGAGAGGGGGAGAGAGAGAGAGAATCCTAAGCAGGCTCCACACTATCAGTGCAGAGCCCGACACAGGGCTCTATCCCACAAACCATGAGACCACGCCCCAAGACAAGATCCAGGGTCAGACGCTCAACCAGCTGAGCCACCCAGGTGCCCCAGAACTTCCTCCCTTTTAAGGCTGAGTTATATTCCCTTGAATGTGTCTGCTACATTTTGTTTATCCATTTGTCCATCAATGGACACTTGGGTTGTTTCTGCCCTTGGCTGTTATGGATAGTGCTGCCATGAACACGGGTGTGCAAATCTCTCTTCAGCACTCTGCTTTCAGTCCTTTGGGGTATATACCCAGAAGAGAACTGCTGGATCAGATGCTGATTTGCTGTTTAATTTTTTGAGGACCTGCCATCCTCTTTTCCTTAGGAACCGCACGATTCTACGTGCCCATCAGCAATGCACGAGAGTTCCGATTTCTCCATATGTGCACTGACACTTGTTATTTTCCATTTTTCAATAGGAGCCATCCTAATAGGTGTGAGGCGGTCAGTATCTCATCACGGTTTTGATTTGCACTTTCCTGATGATGAATGATGTTGAGCATCTTTGCGTGTGCTTGTTGGCCATCTGTTTATCTTCTCTGGAGACGTGTCTGTCCAGGTCCTTTGCCCATTTGGGAATCAGGTTGTTTTTTGTTGTTGAGCTGTAGGAATGCATCATACAGTCTAGACATTAGCTCCTTATGAGATACACGATTTGCAGGTATTTTCACCCATTCCATGGGTGTTGCCTTTTCACTCTGTTTATTGTGTCCTTTGATGTACGGAAGTTTGTTTGTTTACTTTGGCGTGGTCCAGTTTATTTCATGTTACTTTTGCCTGCTCTGCTTTTGGTGTCACAGCCAAGAAATCGTTGCCAAATCATGGCGCTTCTCTGCTATGTTTCCTTTGAGGAATTCTGTAGTGTTCGCTCTGGTATTTAGGTCTTTGATCCATTTTGAGTTGATTTTTGTGTATGGTACAGGTGAGGGTCTCACTTCATTCTTTTCCATGTGGACATCCAGTTTTCTCAAGAGCATTTGTAGGAGACTGCTCCCCCCCCCCCCAACACTGAATGGTCTTGGCATCTTTGTCAAAATCGTTTGATATGTACTGATAGACGTGAGGGTTTATTTCTGGGCTCTCTGTTCTTCACCACTTGTGTTTATGCTGGTACCTCAAACTGTGCTAGTATTTTTATTACCATAGTTTTATAATGAGGTTTGAAGTCAGGAAATACCAAACTTCTAGCTTTGTTCTTCCTTTTCAAGATTGCTTTACCTATTCATGGGAGTCCTTATGACTTTTAGGATAGAGTTTCCTTTTTCTGCAAAAAAAAACCAAAACCAAAAACCAAAAACAAAAACACCACGCCAAAGCAACATCAACAAAATGCCATTGGGATTTTGATGGCGATTACACGTAGATTGCTTTGGGTTTTATTGACAACAATATTAAGTCTTTCAATCTCTGAACACATGGGAAGCCTTTCCGTTTATTTGCATCTTTAAAAAGTTCTCTCGGGGTGCCTGGGTGGCTTAGTCGGTTGTGCATCCAACTTCGGCTCAGGTCGTGATCTCACAGCTTGTGGGTTCGAGCTCTGCATCGGGCTCTGTGCTGACAGTCCAGAGCCTGGAGCCTGCCTCTCTCTCTGTGCCCCTCCCCTGCTCATGCTTTGTCTCTTTCTCCTTCAAAAATGAATAAACATTAAAAATAACAATAATAATAATAATAATAATAATAACAATAATAATAAAGTTCTCTCAGCAGGTTTACTGTAGCTTTCAATATACAGGCCTTTCACCTCCTTGGCTAAGTTTATCCCTAAGTATTTTATTCTTTTGGATGCTACTTTTTTTTTTTAGTGTTTCTTTATTTTTGAGAGAGAGCGAGCATGAGCAGGGGAGGGGCAGAGAGAGAGGAAGAGAGAGAGAATCTGAAGCAGGCTCCGTACTATCAGTACAGAGCCCAACACGGAGCTCGAACTCAGAAACCGCGAGCTCATGACCTCCGCTGAAGTTGGACGCTTAACTGAGCCACCCAGGCACCCCTGGTTTTGATGCTATTGTAAACAGAATATTTAACCTTTTGTTTTGGGATTGTTCATCGGTAGTGTTTAGAAATACAGCTAATTTTCACGTATGGGTTTTGTATCCTGCAACATTGCTGAATTTATTTATGGCTGCTAACAGTTTTCTTGTGGAGTTTCTAGGGTTTTCGGGGCATAAGATCACCCGAGATCATTTTACTTCTTTCTTTCCGATTTGCATACCTTTGGTTTCTTTTCCTTGTCCTAATTCATCTGGCTAGAGCTTCCAATGCTACGTGAAGTAAAAGAGGCGAGCAGAGGTGTCTTTGTCTTGCTCTTGACTTTGAAGGAAAAACTTTCAGTCTTCCACCATCGCATGGGATGGTAACTCTGGGTTTTTCATACATGACTTTCATACGTGACCGGTAGTTTCTTCCTGTTCTTAGTTCGGTGAGAGTTTTTATGATGAACGGGTGTTGAATTTTGCTACATTCTTTTTCTGTATCAGCCGCGATGCCCATGTGGTACTTTTCTCTTCGTTATGTTAATGCTGGTGTCTTGCGTTGGTCGGTTTTTGTGCCTTGAACCCTCGCTGCATCTTAGCAGTAAATCCTGCTTGGTCATGGCGCTTGTGGAGCTCTCCAGATCCTGCCGAATTCTGTTTGCCAGTGTTTTGTTGAGCCTTCTGATGGAGTCACTCTTTGGAGACATTGGTCTCCAGTGTTTGTGTCATGACTTGCTTGGCTTTGCTTTCCAAGGTAATGTCGGCCTCATGCAATGCAAGTATTCCCTCCTCTTCCATTATTATTATTATTTTGGAAGAATTTGAGGAGGATTGGTGTTAATTCTGATTTTTGTCGAGTCTTTCTTTCTCTTTCTCTCTTTTATTTTTTTGCTCTTAGTCAGTCTGGCTTAAAGGTTTGTCAATTCTGCTGATCTTTTAGAAGACTCAACTCTCTTGGTTTTGTTAAAACCTACCCTTGTATTTCTTCTCTTTCTTTTATCTCTGCTGTGACATTGCGATGACCTTCCTTCTGCTAGCTTTGGGTTTTGTTTGTTCCTCTGTAGTTCCTCGAGGTGTCAAGTTAGACTGTTGATTGGAGACCTTCCTTGTAGTTTGAACATAAGCACTTCCAGCTGTAAATGCCCCTTGTACCCTGCTTTCTTTACATCCCCTGGATTTTGATACATTGCCTTTTCCTTTCCATTTGTCTCAAGATACTTGCTGATTTCTCTTGTGATTTCTTCTTTGACCCGTTGGTTGTTGGAGGCTGTGTATGGTTTGGGGCACCTGGGTGGCTCAGTCAGTTGAGTGTCTCTCTTTTTAATTTATATATTTATAAATTTACATATATTTTATAATTATATATATTTTATAATTATATTTTTTTAAATATAATTTATTGCCAAACTGGCTTACATACAACACCCAGTGCTGGTCCCAACAAGCGCCCTCCTTAATGCCCATCACCCATTTAGCCCATCCCCCCACCCACCTCCCCTCCAGCAAACTTCAGTTTGTTCTCTGAACATAAGAGTCTCTTATGGGGGCGCCTGGGTGGCTCAGTCAGTCGAGGGACCGACTTTGGCTCAGGTTATGATCTCACGGTTCATGAGTTCGAGCCCCACGTTGGGCTTTGTGCTGACAGCTTGGAGCCTGGAACCTGCTTCGGATTCTGTGCCTCCCTCTCTCCCTGTCCCTCCCCCACTCGTGCTCTGTCTCTCCAAAAATATATAAGCGTTGAAAAAAAAAAAGAGTGTCTTATGGCTCAGGTCATGATCTCACAGTCGTGGGTTCAAGCCCCGCGTCAGGCTCTGTGCTTATCAATCTGATGGGTGTTCGAGAGCAGCCACTGTGGGGACCCTTGAAGCAGAGGAATTTTATTCTCCTGAACAGGTTACTGTTTCAGCCAGAATAGAGAGACCAGGTGAGGTTTTAGGCAAGTAACACTGCAGGCACCCTGTGCGGCAGGCTCTGTGCTCAGCACATGGTGTGCGTTACCTCGTTCAGTCTTCCCGCAGCCCCATGAGGCAGGTGCTGTTCCTATACGCCCTTCACCCAGTGAGAAAACTAAGGTTCAGAGAGGTGATGTGATTTGACTGTGGAAACACAATCAGTAGCCACAGTGGCCAGGATATGGCAGCTGGAGCTGAGATGGGGGGAAAAAAAGTCCTAAGCCAAAAGTCCAGCCATGGCTTCCTAGCTTTGTGGCCTTCAGTAGGCCAGTTTGCCTCCCGACCCTCAAGTTTCCACACCTGTAAACAGGGCCGGTTCCAGGGGTTTGGCTAGGTAGTTTTCAGACTTGGAAATGCTGCTGGCGAAGCCCAGCTTAGAGCTCGCTGAGCTCAGAGGTCAGCGCTGTTCACGGGGCGAGTGCTGACTCGGTTGTGTGCGGCAGACACTGCAGGGCATGGCCAGGGATGCTCTGAGTTCTGTTTTCCCCTCCAGGAGGCAACCGCAAGGAAGGGGAGAGGGGCATGGAGAGCCTGCGATCGTTCTCTGGTGGGTGCACTGCTGAGCTGGCCTGGCTGAGGCCGAGTAGGCCACGGGGCAGCCAGGAAGGGAGCGGCTGCTCATGGAAGGGGTTGGATTCAGAACTGCTCCTGTTACCGCATGTCACAGCCCTGGCGATGCAGAGCTGGGACCGGCCTTTGAGGTCATCTCTCTTGGCCTCCTCAACCTCAAGGTGGGGAAACTGAGCCTCTAGAAAGGAGAAATGCATGGCTAAAGCCCCATGGTGACGCTGGGCAGACTGGGGGCCAGAATCCAGCAAAGCAGAAGGGTGTTCAGGCCACTGGAGAGTCATCTCTGTGAGCAGAGGCACGGCTGCCCTTTCAGCACTGTGTCCCTCACTCCTGGTGCATCAGGGGCGCTCAAAAAAGATATGTTGAGCACGTGAGGATAGTAGGAAAACACACCCCCCAGGGAGTCAGACAGCCTGGAATTCGGTGTCTGCTCTGGGCCAGCTTTACTTCTCTGGGCAAGTTTGCTTCACTTTGCTGAGCCTCGGTTTCCCAAATTGAGATCACAGACCCAACTGGTAGGTGCCTGAGCAGGGATTGGAACCCAGAGCTGCTAGATTCCAGGCCTGATTTATCACTATACCTTCCTGATTCTTTTATATACTTGTTTCCCCTTCTGTCCTTCCTTCCTTCCTTCCTTCTTTTCCTTTCTTCTTTCTTTCTTTCTTTCTTTCTTTCTTTCTTTCTTTCTTTTTTTCTTTCCTTCCTTCCTTCCTTCCTTCCTTCCTTCCTTCCTTCCTTCTCTCCTTCCTTCCAAAAATATTTATTGAGTACCTGCTATGTGCTAGGCACTGTTCTAGTCTCCATGGATACAGAAGTGAACAAGATAGGTGAGGCCCTGGCCTCAGGGAATTTATATCTTAGAAGAAGGTAATAGTAAGCAAGTAAACAAGACAGGAATAGCATATGTACCCAGAAGGGACTGTAACGTGGTGTGAGTGGTGTCAGGGGAGGGCTGTGTCAGATAAGGGACTCAAGGAAGATGACATTTCGTGTGACACCTGAGAAGAACCAGCCAGGCAGAGGGCCTGAAGAAATAATTCAGTAAAACATGATGCTCTCACAGGCCACAGGCCTCAGACTTGCAGAAGGCGCCATGAGGAGGGCATGGAAGGAGAGAAGTTATCAAAGCACCCCAGATGGCCTCAGAGGGCCAGGAAGGACGACGCGGCCCTTGGGGATGACCACACCCTGGGTCGCGTTTGGGTCTCCCCGTCCAACTGCCTCTGCCCTTCCAGGTGAAGCAGATCATGGAGGAGGCAGTCACACGGAAGTTCGTCCACGAGGACAGCAGCCACATTATCTCCTTCTGTGGTGAGTCCATGGACCCTGACCTGGAAAGGGGCTTCTTTCTCTGTGGGCTGCCTTGGGGGAGTGGCGTCTTTGTGCAAGGATTCTCACACCGTGTTTTGACTTTGTGACTCTGAAGTTATTTTTGGATTCCCGGTGGGCTCTGTGAGGGAATTTGGAACCACGGAGAAGTCGAGAGAAGAAAGGAAGAATGGCCTGTGTACCCAGCAAGAGTTAGTCACTGCTGACGCTGGAGGGACTGTCTTCCCCTCGTGTGGGCTCAGTTCACGGCTACCCATCCCCCTAGTGACGTTGGTCTTGCATGTGACGACAGACTCTGCACCCTTTCCTCACCCTGCCTGTGGCTGTTGCCAAATGAAGGGGGAGGATGGACGGGCTTTAAAGACATAGGGAATCGGGAGCCATTGATCCATCCTAAGGGATCATGTCCAGCTGGCTCAGCAGAGGACCAGGCCCAGGGCTCGGAGCTTGACTTGTATCCTTGAACCAGCTGTGCTCACAAGATTCCAGAAATAAATAACCGTGCTGCCAGGTTCTTAACTGTCCTTCCACAATGGCTACAGACACGTGTTTTACGTGTCCCCACAGTCAGGGTTCAGCTTCTAATCCATGTGTATGTATAAGCAGGGATGTTTCTTTCTGCCTGAAAACCTTTTCATTCCATGACTGGAGTGTCTCGCAATGGAGGACGTGCTGTATCTCCCCTCTCGCGCTCTTGGCTCCGAGGAGAGGCCAGAGCGAGGAGACCTGGTCGGCCCTCAGCTTCATCCAGATGGCTGGAGGCACTACCCATGGGAGCACATGCCGTGACCTTGGAGCCCACTGCTGTCAGTTTAGCCCCTTTGCAGCCAGGCAGACCTGGGTTCAGATCCCTCCTCTGCCATTTGTTTGTTGGCTGACCTTGGCAAAAAAAAAAAAAAAAAAAAGAAAATTAAGTTTATTTGGAGAGAGAATGTGTGGGCAGAGGGAGGGCAGAGAGAGAGGAAGAGAGACAGAGAGAATCTCAAGCAGGCTCTATGCTGTGAGCACAGAGTCTGATGCGGGCCCCGAACCCATGAACCATGAGATCGTGACCTGAGCTGAAGTCGGACGCTTAACCGACTGAGCCATCCAGGTGTCCCCAAGTTTCTTTTTAAAGTGAGATATGTTTATTTAAATTACATATATGTGTGTGTGTGTGTGTGTGTGTGTTTATATACTTGTATGTGTATATATAGGTGTATATATATATATATATACGTCTGCATATGTACATGTGTATATACACATAAATGTTAACGTGAGAATGTATATATGCCTAATTTTTTTTTTATCCTGGACATCTCTATTTGCAAAGAAAATAATAGGCATACTTCAGAGTGTGCGACCATGCTCAGCCGTTGAAGATTTAGAGGAATAGAACGGGATAAAAATCATCATTCTCTAACTCCAACCCCAGAGTTTGGATGAGGGAGGAAGGGTGATGTTACCGCAGGGTGAGGCCTGCAGGGGCTCCCTGTGGTGTCTCTGCTCCATTGTGCCTTATGAGCCATTGTCAGAAAGACTCGAGGCATGTCTCCAGTGCTTGAACAGTTAATTAACTTATTGCAGTCTAAACAAAAGTGTAGTGTGTGCAAGCAAAAATGAAGATATTTCAGAGAGGCTCACCCAGAATTTATTAAACCCATGGGCAGATTAGGCAATAGGGTGGGCATCCGTTCAAAGCCAAGTAATCTCTGGGGCACCTGGCTGGCTCATTCAGTAGAGCACGTGACTCTGGAGCTCAACGTTGTGAGTTCAAGCCCCACGTTGGGCGTGGAGCGTCCTTAAAAGAAAAACTATAATCATAACGTTTTGAAAAAAGTCAAATAATTGCCAACAAAAATAAACCAAGACAAGCAATTGCACCAAACCTCTCAGTATTTCTCCTTGTGTGCAACACAACCTGGGCCAGGCTCTTAACCCTGAGACTGCTGGAGTATTCCTTCTGTGGAGTCACAGTAACTAGAACGCTCACTTCTTGGGTTTTTTCCACAAGGATTAGGTAAGGTAAACCTTAACACTGGTCTCACACCCAGCAGATACCCAATAAGGAGTAGCTCTTATAAAATGCTCAGTTTTTCCATCAACATCGATTATGATCCTATGATATACCAGAGTGAGCTCCCTCCCAGTCTGCTGTGTAAGACAGAAGATAAGAAAATACTCAATAAAGCGCTGCTGAAAGTACCCGAAATAAGACTGGGGCCATCAGAATGGCCTGCACAGGGACTGTTTCCCGGGGGAAGGGGGATGGGGGGGGACACTAAGGCCCAGAGAGGGAAAGCGATTTGCCTGAGGTCACATAGCAAGTTAGTGATAGAGCCCAGGCTGCTGCCCAGGTCTCCTGCTCTGAGCAGGGCTGGGCGGGGTGTCCAGGGGAAACAGACATGGGAAGATGATGACAGTCCTCTCTCTTCAGATCCGTTGTGGCGGCACAAGTGTTGTGAGCACACTTTGGGCTCAGACCTGGGTTTGGATCCCAGCTCGTCTGGGTGGCCCTGGGCAATTCAGTTCCCCTCTTAGGGCCTCAGTGTCCACATCTGAGAAATGGAGATGGTGTTCCTTTCTTCCTTGGCTGTGGCAGAGATGGAATGGGATCCATAATGTTAGCGGTTCCTGGCATCACAATAGTGGTGACGATCATGTGATTCTTCAGCTCAGATAAAGCCCACCAGTCCTGTGGTCAGCCTCCCCTCCCTCACTGACAGGAGTAATAGCTAACGTCCCTAAAGCACTCACTCTGTGCCCAACTATGTGAAGCGCTTGCCATGCATTTTCCCCACCTCGCTTGCTGCAACCACGTCAGATGCCTGTTCGTACTGTCCCCGTTTCACAGATAAGGATACTGAGACACAGAGAGAGGAAGTCATTGCCCAAGGTCACGCAGCTGGTTAGTGTCTGGGAGAGGATATGAACACAGACAGTCTGACCCCGGGCAGCAAACACAGGTTAACTGCTAAACTCTCCTCCCTTTTGAGGGAGTGGAAGGCAGAGAGACGTACGTGATTTTCTTTGATGCTTTCGTGGATTTTGCGATTCTGGGGCACCCCGCTCTCCAAGACACCTCTGTGTGGCTGAAGACCTGAGCTGGGCTGGGTGCTGGGGAGCACGGGTAGGGCAGGGCCTGCTGACCATCGTGTCCCTGCAGCGGCTGTAGAGGCCTGCGTCCTGCATGGGCTGCGGCGGCGGGCGGCTGGCTTTCTGCGCAGCAACAAGATTGCAGCTCTCTTCATGAAAGTGGGCAAGAACTTCCCACCGGCCGAAGAGCTGAGCCGCAAGGTACAGGACCTGGAACAGCTGATGGAGAGCGCGTGAGTATGGAGCATGGGGTATGGGCTGGAGCGTTCCTGCAGGGGACAGTCCAGGCTCCTCCCTGAGCTCTGCCAGAACCCGCACCTCCTGGCACTGTCTGCACTCTCCTTTCGCTCCTCAAACCCACCAGACTCTTTCCTACCCCGGGGCCTTTGCACATGCTCGACCTACCACCCGGTTCACACGCCTCACCTTCCAGGGCTGGTGCCTTGTCATCATTCAGGCTTTCCCCCAGTTAAGGGTAAACTCCAACCCTCGCCCCATTTCTCTTACATATCACTGCTTATTTTCTCTCCTGTGGTTATCACCACCTCTAATTATTCATTCCTTTGTGTACTTTTTACTTGATTGTTGTCTATCTCTCCTCCTTGGCTCTGAACTCCATGAGAACAGGCCACTAAAATCTGTTATTCCCCATTTTGTCCCCAGTGTCTGGACAGTGCCCAGCACCTGGTAAAATGCTCAAGAAATGATTGTTGAATGAGTAAGTGTCTGCTGTTAGCCAAACCCATTCCGCATGCAGGAAGACCAAGTTTAATGAAACTACTGTGGTCTCCATCTGCATGGATCAGATACTGACACTGAGGCAACAAGGGGAACGGTGACTTCACTCACACGTCTGGAGGGCTGATTTCCTGGGGGGGAGGGCTCAGGGCCTGAGGGCATGTACGGGAGAACCTCCCACCAGAGTCCCGACCACACAGTTTGACTCTACGCCAGAGCCGCGGTCTGGAGCCTGGTCAGGTCTGGCAAAGAGGTTTCAGCTCCCGTTGGTGCTAGCAGCCGCCCACAGGACCTTGTTGTGAAAGATTCCGGAGCCGTGATTGGGCTTCACGGGAAAGAATGTGTGGACTGATTCGCCGTGTGTGTGACGGGCAAGAGAAGGGAGAGAGAGGCGCACATGCTGTGTGTGCCGTGGGTGATCACTCCTCCTCAGCGGGTGGGAGATGGTCCTTTCCCTCCCTTGCAGGCTGTGCCAGCCCAGAGCTGCTGGCCAGAACTGTGGGACGGGCAAGGCTGTGGACTTAGCGTCACCGCCTCCCTTTCGGAATCAGACTCCTCAGCCACTTGGTCTTCAAGGTGCCTTCCAGTCCGCATGCTAAATTCCCAAGTGTTTGCTGATAACTTCGAAAGGGAGCGATTTCCATGGGCCTTCCATAATATCGGGAATGACTTTCTCATGGAGGAATTAGAGATACCCATGCCAGGTGGTAAGGGAGAGCCATTCATTTCATTCATGCAATCGCTCATTCATGAGAGAGGGAAGGGGAGAGAGGGAATGAGAGAGAGAGATGAAGAGAAGTATCGCTATGAGAATCTGGCTTGCCCATCAACAGTATATGAAGGTGTCTGTTTTACCGCATCTTCACACTCACTGGGTGTTATCATTTTTTCAACACGTCACCCACTTGCCAGGAGCAATGTGGGCTTTTGTTGTTGTTTTAGTCGCTGTTCCTTCATTCCCTAGAGAGGTTGGGCATTTTGCTGTTTGCACATTGGTCCTGTTGGATCTCCTTTTTTGCGAATATTCCTCCTCCTTCTGTACTGGTCTTGAAGGCGAAACCAGATTCAGGGCCTCCAGGAGAATGTGCGGAAGCTGCCGAAGCTGCCCAGCCTGTCCCCACTTGCCATCAAGCACCTGTGGATCCGCACTGCTTTGTTTGAGAAGGTCCTGGACAAAATTGTGCATTACCTGGTGGAAAACAGCAGGTGAGTGAGAAAGAGCAGCCGCCGTGGCGTGCTCTGGCGCCACCTTCTGGCCATTTTGGGAACTGCACCCTATGGCACAAAGCAACTTTCTTTTCTCTCCTGTTGACGTGCACTTGATTTGAAAGCAGTTAGATAAAGGCCTTCTGGATGTTTGCCTCTAAATGAGCCCAGCTTAGAACCTGGGACTATTCAGGTGCTTCCTGCTAATATAGGATCTTCAACTTTGGAATGAGGAACAAGGATCTTGCAATCTTAGGGATCTTTTTCCTCCCATGAATGAAGCCTACAGTCTACTTGCTAACTGTGGTCCTAGAAGAGTCATGTAGCTTCTCTGTGTCTCTGCTGCTCTTTTAATAAATGGGACAGGGATTGTTGCCATTCTGGAGAAGAGGTGAGAAGGGGAGTTAGTGAGTACACAGTGTTTTGGAAATGTATGATACTTTTTTTACATTTTCTATTCTAGCTCAGATTAACCTGGTGTAAAGGTTTTAGACTATGAGTACTCTTGGCAAGCATTCATCCATGCATTCACTCATCCAGTAAATATTTAATGGGCACCTACCATGTGCCAGGCACTAACTGAGATGTTGGAGGTACCTTGGTCTTAACTGTCATGTTAAGAGCTTGGATATTATGCTAAGAGCACAGAGGAGCCAGTGAAGAATGTGGGCTTTTGTATAACCTGAGACTCTTCATGGCTAACACTCCTTCCAGCCGTAGACAGATGGGGAGAGAGAGATAGACAGGGGGAGTGGGAAAGAGGAAACACGATGAGGGAAATATCTGAGAATCTCCTCATCTCTCGGTATATGAAAGTGCCTGTTTAACCACATCTTCACATGCAGTGGGTATTATGATTACCTTGTATTCTTTGCCTGTTTGCTAGGAAAATATATATGAAAGGAGAGAGCAGAGTCCTTCCTCTCACGAACCTCACATAGTTGCAGGGAAAACAGGAAAATAGTAATTGTGGTAATATGTGGTGAGTATTCCAAGTCAGGTGGGTGGTGTTTAACTTCCTCTGGGTGGTCAGGAAAAGAATCCTGGAAGACATGGCAGTTAATCATCAGTTTGAAGGGCACGTAGGCATTAACCCGGTGAAGTGGGTAGGGAAAAGAGTGTTCCCAGCCAAGGGAATAGCAGGTGCAAAGGCCAGGAGGCAGGAGACAAATTGGAAGAAATCCAGGCTCTGGAGTGCAATTAATCTCTTCACCTTCTAGTAAAATGTGATATGTCTCTGCCCCGTGCCCTCGCATGGGTGCGGGCCTCCGGAGCTAATGCCTTTGGCATATGACCTTGTGTTTTCTGCTGAATGAGTCGGTAGAAGGAATGAGTAATTTATTTGAGCAGCAATGCCAAACTATCTCTTTATTTTTTTTTGTCTAAACTTTTTATTTTTTTGATTCGCATAGAAGTTGTAACATTAGCGCAAAGAGTTCTCGCCTGCCCTCAGTGATCACATCCTACATAACCATAGTACAAATACCAAAACAGGAAATTGACGTTGGTACAATACTGTTAACTAAACTACATGCTTTATTTGGATTTCACTAGTCTTTACGTACACTCATTTTTTTCTGTCTAGTTCTATGGAATTTTGGCATAGTTAAATTCAGTATAAATACATATATGTATTATTTAATTAAATGTATTATTTAACACTTTAATAAAAATTACATACGTATATGTATTATACTCATAGTATAAATACAGTCTATAATTCTGTGTAACCAACACCACCACAGTCACGACACAGAACTGTTCCAGTGAAACCTACCACCCCAAAGAAGCTCCCTCAAGCTGCCCTCGATGGTCACATCTTGCCCCCAGTCCCACCTGCTAGTTTTTAAGGTACTCTTTCCAAGGTTTATGATCATGCAACGGTGCTGGTTTTCAGCATAGAGACTGAGTGGCAGAGTGGAAAGTGTCTTGAAGTTTTACCTTCAGATCTGACACCAAAATGGATACACTTGCTGCTGAGAATGCACAGAGCATGTCCGTTCGGCTTCAGCCAATATCCTGGTGGATAGAAGATTCCTCTGGGGTCAAATTACAGTGATGTTGCCACCCCTTAGCAAGAACTCCCTGGTGTCAGAGTCTGTGCTGTTGCTGTAAAAGCAGGTCAATATTTAATCCTCCCAACAGCCTGGGCAGGTGAGTTCTGTCATTCTTGTCATTTTATAGCTGAGGACACTAAAGCTCAGAGAGGGTAGTCGTCACATGCCCAGGGACACACAGTGAGAGTGGGAGTGGCCGACCTGGGCTCCCACTCAGTCTGCCTCGCTGCAGATCCTGTGTTCTTAGACCCCTGCTGTAGGATGGGAACACCCAAGCCGGCTGGGTATAGCTTGCATCCACCTGCTGTGTGGCCTCCAAGAAGTCACTTACCCTCTCTGAGCCTGACATCCCTTGGGAAGGTAGAACAAGGTCCTTTCCAACTCTAAAATTCGGTTCCTAGCTTGCAGGAGTTTGCAGAGAATTAGGAGGCACTACACAACAACTCAAACAAAGAAGCAAAACCCATAAACACTCAGCACAAACATTGTCTTGCCCATATGACAAGTTATTTTGAAGAGCCAGAAGCCAGGGGGCGCTTGCGAGCACGTCAGGCCCGCGTCATCCACATAGTTATCCGCGCAGGAAGTCCTGTTAATATAGCTTTTCCGTACACACCACAGCTAAAAAGCCTTTTATTGCCTCAATAATATTAGAAGAGCTGACATCATCTGAGCTCCCAAGCCACTTGGCGCCTGAAATGGAAGATGTGATAGAAGCTGCTAGAAGCAGCCAGAAGCAGCCTTCTAATTACTATTCCCGTTACTCTCATTAAGGCTGTATCACAGCCATGTATTAAGCAGTTACGTGCCAAGCATGGTACTAAGTACCCACATCTGTTGTCTCTTTCAAAAGTCCCCTTTTTTTTTTTTAATGTAAGTAAGCTTCACACCCAGCGTGGAGCTCAACGTGAGGCTTGAACTCACGACCCTAAGATCAAGACCTGAGCTGAGATCAAGAGTCAGACACTTAACTGAACCATGCAGGTGCCCCCTCTAAAGTCCTTCTGATGGCCCTAGGATATATGTTTTTATTACCCCCATTTTACAGATGGGACATTTGAGGCTTACAGCGTTAACTGGGTAACAAGAGGGAGGCTGAACTCAGTCTGTTCTTAAGCATCAGGTCAGTGTCAATTGTGCGCCCTCTGCTGGTTACCATCCAGACCTGCCTGTCCTTTTCTCTTACTAGTAAATACTATGAGAAGGAAGCCCTCCTGATGGACCCGGTGGATGGCCCCATCCTTGCGTCTTTGTTGGGTAAGTGGTCCAGGGCTCTGAGCTTCATCTGGATCTCTGATGTTGGCTCACTAGTGCACCTCCTAAGGGCCTCTCTCGTTTCCCTCTAGCCTTCTCCATCAAAACTTACCTGTTCCCTGGCTCTTGCTCTCAGGGTCTTGTGCTGGACTCTCCTTAGCAGGACCCTGGGGCATACTCACTGGCTGGAGGGGAGAGGCAGTGAAGGTGGTGGCCCATCTGGGGGTAGACAGGAGGGTAGACTTTCAGGGCTATGGATTCCCAGTCCCCGTATGCTCCACAGTGGGGCCCTGTGCCCTGGAGTACACCAAGATGAAGACTGCCGATCACTTCTGGACTGACCCCTCGGCCGACGAGCTTGTCCAGAGGCACCGCATCCACAGCTCGCACCTGCGGCAGGACTCACCCACCAAGCGTCCAGCCCTCTGTGTGAGTAGGGGTGGACTCTGGGGCCCTGGGAGGGAGTTGGGCTGAGTGCCAGACTTGGTGTGGAGGTGGAGAATGGAGTGGGACATTGAGGGTCACCGCAGGCCTCACCCTCCACCTCCCCTCACCCTGCCAGATCCAGAAGAGACATTCAAGTGGCAGCATGGACGACCGACCATCCCTTTCTGCCCGTGACTATGTTGAGTCCCTGCACCAGAACTCCCGGGCCACACTCCTCTATGGCAAGAACAACGTTCTGGTTCAGCCGGTGAGAGATATCTGGGACCCAGATCTTCCACAGGGGGTCTGGCTTCCGGTTATACAGGAGGCGTTCCCTCTGGTTCCAGGCTGCTCATCCATTCATCCATCCATCTATTCACATCTCCATCTCTCCATCCATTCATCCATATGACAACATTTGCTTCTATCCATCCATCCATCCATTCACCTACCTACCTGTCTTTACTTCTACCCATCCATCCATCTGTCCAGCCACCTATCCATCCATCTTCCTACCCAGGTTTTCATCCATCCATTCATCCATCCATCCATCCATCCATCTTTATATCCACCCACCCATCCATCCATCCATCCATCCATCCATCCATCCATCCACCCATCCATCCATCCACCCACCCATCCATCCATCTTCCTACCCATGTTTACTTCCATCCATCTAACTACCCATCTATCCATCTACCCATCCATCCATCAATCCACCCACCCATCCATCCATCTTCCTACCCATGTTTACTTCCATCCATCCATCCATCCATCCATTCACCCACATACCTGTCTTTACTTCTATCCATCCATCCACCCATCCATCCATGCACCCACCCATCCATCCATCTTCCTACCCATATTTACTTCCATCCATCCAACTACCCATCCATCTATCCATCCACCCATCCATCCATCCATCCATCCACTCGTCCATCCATCCATCTTCCTACCCATGTTTTCATCCATCCATCCATCCATCCATCCATCCATCTTTATATCCATCCATCTACCCATCCATCCATTTATCCATCCACCCATCTTCCTACCCATGTTTACTTCCAGCCATCCATCCATCCACCCAGCCATCCATCCATCCATCCATCCATCCATCTTCCTACCCATATTTACTTCCATCCATCCAACTACCCATCCATCCATCTATCCATCCACCCATCCATCCATCCATCCATCCATCCACCCATCCATCCATCCATCCATGCACCCACCCATCCATCCATCTTCCTACCCGTGTTTACTTCCATCCATCCATCTACCCATCCATCCATCCATCCATCTACCCATCCATCCATCTTACTACCCATGTTTACTTCCATCCATCCATCTACCCATCCATCCATTTATCCATCCACCCATCCATCCATCCATCCATCTACCCAGCCAGCCATCCATCCATCTTCCTACCCATATTTACTTCCATCCACCCACCCATCCATTCATCCATCCTTTTTTACATCATCCATCCATCCATCCACTCATCTTTACATCCATCCACGCATCCATCCACCCATCCATCCATCTTCCTACCCATATTTACTTCCACCTACCCATCCATCCATCCACCCATCTTTACCTGCATCCATCCATTTGTCCATCCATCTATTTAATTACCCATTTATTTTCCAGTCCATCTCTCCACCCACCTGTCCACCTAGCTGTCCATCCATCCATTCTCTTTTGTTATCACTCACTCATTCAGCAAGTATTTATACTGAGCTTTCCTTGTGCTGGATGCTTGGGATATCAGGATAAATATCTTCATGGTTGAGATATTTTTTAAATGTTTATTTTTGAGAGAGAACATGCATGGGGGAGGGGCAGAAAGAGGGGGACGAAGGATCCAAAGTGAGCTTCACCCTGACAGCAGAGAGCCCAATGCGGAGTCGAACTCACGAGTTGTGAGATCTCAACCTGAGCTGAAGTCAGACGCTCAACCAACTGAACCACCCCGGCGCCCCCTTCACAGTTGATATTTATGGAGTGCTTTCTTTGTGTCAAGCACCATGATAAGTGCTTTTAACTATATTAATTCATTTAAAGCTCCCAGCAACTATTTGATGCAAGTAGTGTCATCCAAGATGATAACGCTGAGATGTGCACAGGGGGGAGTAATGCTTTGAATTCAGGCTGCCTGATGTGGGAGTTGAATCATTTATCAATCACCTCTAGGCCTGGCTGGTGCAAGCCCCAGAGATGGGTGGTGAGCCAGGCACACGAAACCCCTACCCTCATGGAGTAGATACCCCTCTGCCTTTCCCTTCCTGAAACTGTGTGGATCAGTGTGGTGTTTGGGCTCAGCTGGGAGGAAGCAGAGGAAGCTGCCAGTCGCTCTAGCTCTGTGGTCGCAGTTGTGATCACGGGGTGACCCTGAGCGAGTCACTTCTCCCTGTGAGCCTTAATGTCCACATCACAATGGGTACAAGATCCTACCTCCTCAGATCTAAGAAGCTATGGATTTAAGATGCTCCATTTTTAAACATAACCATCAGGAAGTAAAAAAACGATACTAAGTTCTAGAAGATGTTTTCTCATTACTTGGAAATTTTATTTGACACTTTTTGAAAGAGTTCTTTGAGCTCTTTGATTTGGATAAAAGGAGTTTTGTTTTTGTTTTTTAGGGGTGCCTGGGTGACTCAGGTGGTTGAGTGTCCAACTTGGATTTTGGCTCAGGTCATGATCTTGTGGTCTGTGGGATCGAGCCCTGCATCAGGCTCTAGGCTGGCAGTGTGGAGCCTGCTTGGGATTCTGTCTCTCCCTCTCTCTCTCTGCCCCCTCCCAGCTCACTCTCTCTCTCTCGAAGTAAATAAATAAACTTAAAAAAAAAAGTAAAAGGGTTTTTTTTTAATCATACATTGCTTTTTTAACTATGCGTAAGGGAACTTATAACTGACATTCATTAGTTAAGACAGTCCTAAAATTTCTTCACATTTCAGGGTTTAATTTTCTATATCAGTTTTTGACTTAGAGTCATCACTGCTTGTATTTTTCTAGTAAATACTGTTTTCTTTTTTTTTCTTTGTGAGAGAGAGAGAGAGCATGTGCACTTGCACACACAGAGAGAGAGAGAGAGAGAGAGAGAGAGAGGGAGAGAGAATCCCAAGGAGGCTCCGTGCCTAGCACAGAGCCCGATGTGCAGCTTGATCCCATGACCCTGGGATCGTGACCTGAGCCGAAATCAAGAGTCAGACACTTAACTGGACTGAGCCACCCAAGCACCCCCAAATACTGTTTACTGTTCCATCCAAAGAAGGGGTCAACACACTATAAACCCATGGGCCCAATGCAGTGCTCCACCTGTTTTTGCAAATAAAGTTTTATTGTAACAGAGCCGTGCCCATTACCTATCGTGTATGGCTGCTTTCACGCTGTAACGGCAGAGTTGAGTGGTCGCACCTGAGTCTGTATGTCTCACAGAACCAAAATTACTCCCCGTCTGACCCTTTATACAAAAAGCTTGCTGGCCTCTGATCAGGAGTGTAGGAGGCCCAGCGTTTCTCACAAGTGCACGTCCTTGGTTGTTGCTCTGCAAGGCCATCTGGAATTGTGGGCATGGCTGTAGTGGTGAATGTGTCTCCTCTGCCAATATCCAATCAGTGCTCTACTGCTCTGCTGCCCGTGTTTCTGCATACACAAAAACTTTTGAAGTCGAAGATGACTCACCGTCTAATTTTTCTGAAGACGTTTAAAACAGCACCTGTTCTCCGCATGTGAAGTAACAACATAGGAACAACTAGGACCGAGTTTGCAGGAGGTCAGGCAATGACCACTGTGTCACGATGGTGAGATGCCACCTGCTGTAAGATACATCCACACTTCAGGTACAGGAAAACATGGAAAACGTTCATGACCCGGGGCAGCAGTGCTCCGTCATGGGGCTGCAGGCATGAGTGGCTAACTTAAGACAGTGTGGGTAAAGCTGACACATGCTAGGTGCTCGGTAAATGTTGGCTGTCCATCTCCACATGTCGTTGAGGTGAATTTGCGTCCTTTATTTGTGAGGCTTGGAGAGACCCCCCCCTCCGCCACACCCCACCTGGGATAAAGCAGAGGGAGCTGCTGAGAAGTTCTGCAGGCTCGTGGGGAACACAGAGGGTCAGGCTGCTGGGCAGTGAGTATGGTGTGGGTGTTTGGAGGAGGAGATTCAGGATAACGTCTGTGGTTGGGGCATAGAACTCGGCTGCCCTCTTGTTCTCCCTTAAGACTGGCCAAAATGATGCCAGATAAATGACTCCTGTCAAGGAGAGCGTGGTGTTGGGACGCTTGGGTGGCTCCGTCAGGTGAGCATCTGACTTGATTCCAGCTCAGGTCATGATCTCATGGTTTGTGAGCTCAAGCCCTGCGTTGGGCTCTGCGCTGGCAGCACGGAGCCTGCCGGGGTTTCTCTCTCTCCCTCTCCTTCTACCCTTCTTCCCTCTCTCTCTCTCACACACAATAAATAAATAAGACATTTATTTATTTATTTTAATTTTTTATGTCTTTATTTTATCTTGAGAGGCAGAGTGCAAGCGGGGGCAGGGGCAGAGAGAGAGGGAGACACAGAATCTGAAGCAGGCTCCAGGCTCCGAGCTGTCGGCACAGAGCCTGACGCGGGGCTCGAACTCATGGACTGTGAGATCACGAACTGAACCGAAGTCCAACGCCCAACCGACTGAGCCACCCAAGCACCCCTAAAACATTGTTTAAAAAGGAGAGCGTGGTATTAAAGAGGGATAGAGCCCCTTCCTGATTCTAAAGAGTCCCCGGCTCTGCCCTTGCAGCAGGGCTTCCTGGACCTTGGTTGGGGGGTGGGTGGGAGTGTGAAAGTGCAGGGGGGCAGCTCTCAGAGGTGCATCTCTAGAACCCATCCTGGGTGGTTGGCTGCAGACTGCTTTACTTAGCATGGCCCCCTGGAAGGAGGTACAGGATCTTCCAAATGGTCATAGCCTTGGAGGGCATGACCCAACCCCTTGCATCTGGTTATGCCTCCTTGAGTCAGACGGCCCAGGGCCTATGACCACTGTGACTCTGGCACTTTGACCAAGCCTATGCCCTCCTCTCTCTGCAGAGGGATGATATGGAGGCCGTTCCAGGGTACCTGTCTCTACACCAGACAGCTGACGTCATGACCTTGAAATGGACGCCTAACCAGCTGATGAACGGGTCGATGGGGGACCTGGACTATGAGAAGAGGTAGGGCGCCGGGTCCTTCTCCCCCTTTGGCACAGGGAAGTGTGTGCTCTGTCCTTTGTGTCCTGCCCCGCCCCGCTGTTCTGTCTGGTTGTTGCGGCCACTTGGACCAGCCCCCCTGCAGCTGTGGCCTTATGGGTAACTCATTAGGAGGATCTGGAGACCAACTAGAAGAATCTTAGAATCTAATACGGGAATTAGGCAGGCCCTGGTCAAACACCACCCAGAGGGAGAAATCTTAACTAAGAGCTTGGGAGCCTGCAAATGGCAAATATTCCCCATCTGCTGCCGTCCTTCCCATCACTCCGTAAAGGAGGAAAGCTGGAGGTGTTGGTTGGTGGGCATCTGGTCCAGGGTTGTCTCCTGTGACCCTGGGATTTTCAAGACTCAGCAAAGGCTTTGGAGTCACACGCCGAAGACACATGGAAACCAAGGGTCCCCTGCTACAATCGTGTGTGTTCCCGCACAATTAGGGATGGCCCTAGGAGGAGCCCAAACAAAGGGAAGACTCAACCTGATTATTTCAGCTTGAGGAGTCTTGGCAGCTTTATATAAAATAAGGGCTCCTTTCAAGGAACATAACCAGAACACTGTTCTTGTGTTCTGTTTCATGTTAAGCTTCAGTGTGAGTAACACGAGGCCTGGGTGTGATTAATACCATTCTCTAAGCCACTTCCTGTGCAGAGGTGGCCATCTGTCTTCAGAGACGGTCAGTGGGAGGTAGAGTTGGTTCTAGGCTGAGCCGTATAATTCAGCTCTAGCTAGACTCCAGAGTTTCTGATCAAGAAGCCCTCACCAAAGAACAGCATGGGGCCCAGGAGATGCCCTTGGCCTGGGGCATTATTTCAATGGACTAGTTTTAAACCTCAGGCCTTCCGCAACCCCTCCCAGCTGAATCTGGATCACACGGAACCCTGAACCTCCTTTAAAGCATTTATAGAATTGCAGACACGTAATAAATCTGTGCCTATTTGTGTATCAGCTGTTGCTTCTAGACCTCAGTTCCGTGAAGGCAAGGCACTTGTCTTACTCATGTCTTCTCTTCGGCAACTGCCACAGATCCTAGTACAAAGTAGGTGCTTAGATAATCTCTGTGAAGCAAAGCAGGGAAGTTACCGGATTCAGTCATCAGATCTGAACAGAGCACCTGCTACATTCCAGGCACTGTGCTAGATACAAGAAACATAGCAGATGAACAGAAGGAGAGGAAAATCTTTACCCTCTCGGAGCTTCACTGTATTTACCTTACACTGAAGGAGACCACAATAAAACAGGTGTATGGATAAGTGTACGTTTTAGGCCCAAGTGCTTGCTTGTTTCTCATCCTGCTGGAAGATTTGGGGTGTGTCTGTCTCTCCCTGTCTCTGGGCTTCAGTCTCCCCTTCTATCAAATGAGAGGCCTGGACAACATGATCTTCCCAGAACTCAAAGGGTTTGCAGGGGCTCTCCATACACAGAAGTGTCTTCTGTCAAGTAGCACAACCCAAAGGCCCTGTTTGCTGTTTGGACTTACACCCAGGATTGTGTGGGCAGAAACCTTTTTGTTTTTAATTTTTTTAAACTTTTATTCATTTTTAAGATACAGAGAGAGACAGAGTGTGAAGGGGGAGGGGCAGAGCGAGGGAGATACAGAATCTAAAGCAGGCTCCAGGCTCTGAGCTGTCAGCCCAGAGCCCGATGCAGGGCTCAAACCCATGAGCCATGAGATCATGACCTGAGCTGAAGTTGGAGGTTTAACTGACTGAGCCACCAAGGTGCCCCAACTTTGTTTTTAACTTTTTTTTTAATGTTTATTCATTTCTGAGAAACAGAGTGTGAACAGGGGAGGGGCCGAGAGAGAGGGAGACACAGACTCTGAAGCAGGCTCCAGGCTCCAAGCCAATGCAGGGCTCGAACCCACGAACAGTGAGATCATGACCTGAGCCGAAGTTGGACGCTTAACCTACTGAGCCACCCAGGCACCCCTGGGCAGAAAACTATTTTTTCTTTAATTTAAAAAAAATTTTTTTTTACATTTATTTATTTTTGATAGAGACAGAGCACAAGTGGGGGAGGGGCCGAGTGAGAGGGAGACACAGAATCTGAAGCAGGCTCCAGGCTCCAAGCCAATGCAGGGCTCGAACCCACGAACAGTGAGATCATGACCTGAGCCGAAGTTGGACGCTTAACCTGCTGAGCCACCCAGACACCCCTGGGCAGAAAACTATTTTTTCTTTAATTTAAAAAAAAAATTTTTTTTTACATTTATTTATTTTTGATAGAGAGAGACAGAGCACAAGTGGGGGAGGGGCAGAGAGAGAAGGAGACACAGAATCTGAAGCAGGCTCCAGGCTCCGAGCTGTCAGCACAGAGCCCGACGCGGGGCTCGAACTCACAAACCGCGAGATCATGACTTGAGCGGAAGTCGGACACTTAACCGACTGAGCCACCCAGGTGCCCCTGGGCAGAAAACTTTTAATGTTGATATTTTGGAGAGGCATTGAGCCAAATGATTGCCAAGTACCTCCCACTCCTCCTCCAGCTCAGATCAGTGGGACTCCATCTTTCATCATTATCTTTTCCTCTGAGAACAGGCATAGCATAGGCGCATCAATATTTGCTTCCAACTGAGCCTGTACTTCCCAGGTCACTACTGAGGGGGCTAGAAACTTCCCCAGCCTTGGATTCTCAACCCCCCATCTATCCAGTGAGAGAGAAAAAGCTAAGGGTCAGAAACATGGTGGTTAGCCTATAGGATGTGGAGGTGCCCAGGGACTCTGGCATCTCTTTGGGGACCAAGAGACAACAAAGATAAGGGGTATGGTCCTTGTCTGAGGAGCTTCAGTACCTCTTCTCTTGTCCCAGCCAGCGCCCCCTCGTGTACAACCAGGGTCATAACTCCCCAGCTAGGTTTCCTCATGTCCATGAGGAAATATCACCGAAGAGTGGCTATTTGGGCTCTGGAGTCAGGCCGGACTTGGCTCAGATCTCAGCCCTGCTGTGTGGAACAGCTGAAACTCCCATACCCTGCTGATGGCCCAACCACTTGACAATCTAGTTTAGAAGTGTTTTCTGACCTACCCCTTACCATGTGACCCAGCAGTTCTGGTCTAGGAAGTTGTTAAAACCTGTCAAATGAAATTAAAAGCTCAGCTCTTGCTCCTTCCCAGTTGAGCGATCTTGGACAACTTCGCCTTCCTGAACCTCAGTTTGTTCATCCGGTGTAAAATGGGGATGTGGTCATGGAACCTCCGAATAGGTGTACAGGAAGGAGTCGATGAGAAAATGCATGTAATACCCTTAGCAGGGAGACTGGAACCCAGAAAGGCCTCTCAGTCATGGGACTGTTGGTGTTAAGTTTACACAGATCCAAAGGGACTGTGGCCACAGAGATCCTCTTTGTTGGTGTGTGGTGGTAGCTGGAAAGTTGTTTTGTCTACTGGGCACCCTAGGGTATTCACCATTCACTCTGAATATTCTCGGAGCATCTTGCAGAAGTAAAGAAAACCCAGGCGCTGTCCAGTTCAGCACCTCTTGGGGGAGACAGGAGAAAACAGGCAACCGCAACCTGTATGATGGGTACAATGTGGAAGCCCAGGGAAGGACCTTCTGGCCAAGACTCGCCCGTGAGGGACTCAGCAGAGGCTGCTCAGAGGCTCTGAAAATGTTTGTGCACTCAGCTGCCCTCCAAGGATGTTCGCTCCATGGACCCTGGCGAGGCTGACTCTGGTACACATAGACCAGTGCAGGAAGGTCCCTTAGGAAGCTTCTGTTCCAACTTCCTCATGTTGCAGCTAAGGAAACTGAGGCCCAGAGAGGAGAAAGGACTGAGTCAGTATAATTGGTAAAGTGGGATTTGAAGTTTGACCTTGAAGCCTGTGTTGGTTCAGGTCCTCCAAGAAGCAGACCCAGACAGAATTAGACATGCAGCAGAGACTTAACGTGAGCGGAACCTGTGAAGGATGAAAGGGAAGAGCAGGAAGAGGCAGGCAGAATATTCAGAAGCTGGTTGACCCCTGTGAATGGGGAGGGGAAAGAAGGAAGAGAGAGTCTTATATGCTGCAGTTCTTAGCATGTTCAACCAGCTCAGCTGGGAGCCCCTGGGCTAAAGTTGACCATCAGAGGAGCCCCCCATCCCGCAGGAATAGGCCTACGCTGGTGCCCCCATGTGCCCGGGCCTGCTTGAGAGCTGCCCAAGAGAAGCATGGTCTTGGCACAAACATGACGGTGGATCTGGAGAGGTGGCCTCTGAAGCTGTTGGTCAGCTCTGGTCCCCACAGCAAGATCTTAAGGACACCCAAGCAGTGCATTCCCCTGACTGCCACAAAGCCCCAGTTCCTGTGAGCCCCACCTCCATGGTGTTCTGAGGGGAAAAGTGATCTGTTTCAATACAGCAGTAGGCTTTGATCTGAAAATGGAAAGAATAAAGTATGTAAGCACAGAGACCATGAGCCAAGTACTTTTTTCTGTATGAGCATTGTGTTGAGCCCTTCAAATATGTGATTCCATTTAACTGTCACAGCCGCACTGTGTGGTGGGTAATTATCATCCCCCGTTTTACAGAGGAGGAAACTGAGGCCCATAGAAGCCTTCACATCACACTGCTGGGACCTATGGGGTCAAAGCTGTTGAGTGGCTCTTCTAACCCCTCGGATGCATGGTGGTTTGGTGTTGGGGTCTGAGTCAAGATACTTAGATACCTGTGACAGAAAACTAAACTCAAGTGGACTTGGGCATTGAGCCGAAACATTCTGGACAGTGGCTTCAGGCATGGCTGGATCCAGGGACTCAAATGATGGGGGCCTGAACTCTCCATCTCTTGGTTCTGCTTTCCTGACTGTCGACTCCATCGTCAGGCAGGCTTTTTCTTGCCATGGTTCCCTATGTTTCCAGACTTTTATCATCTCTGCTCCTACTCTCCTAGCAGAAAGGAGCATCCTTTTCCCAGTTTATTCTAACATAAATCCAACAACTGAGTCTCATTCATTCTGCTTGGGTCATGGGGCCATCCCTGAACCAATCACTTTGGCTGGAACAGTAGAATGTGCGGATCGGCCAGGCCTGGATCACATGGCTATTCCTGGAATCCTGGCATAGAGGGTGGGTGGAGTCAGCCTCAGCCACATGGATGGGGGCAAGGGAAGTGTGTTCCTCAGAAAATTGGGGTACTGGGACCAGAAGAAGGCGAGGTAGATTTGGGGAAGTCTTGAATACAGATGTTGGGGACAGATGGGTCCTAGTGAAAAGGGTTAGCAAGGGTGTGGACTTCTGGCTTCATGGGCCCTTCCCCATGATGAAGTGAGCAGGCATCCTGTGGAACTAACCATCCCTCCCCTTCCAGCGTCTACTGGGACTATGCTATGACCATCCGCCTGGAGGAGATTGTATACCTGCACTGCCACCAGCAAGGTAGGGACTGTTGGGGGAGCACGGGGTGGGGGTGTTCCTTCTGGCTCCCCTGCCTGCTCCCACCTCCTCATTACCTGTGCAACCTCAAACAAGTGATTTCACCTCTCTGAGACTCGGTTTCCCCATCTGTGAAATGGAATCATCACAGCATCTAGTCATGGCATTGTTGTAAAGATCAAATGACATAGGTTCAGGACTTAGCATCAAACCCACGGTGTTAGCTGCTGACACTTAATGGAGCCCTTGTGATGTGCCCAGCAGGGCTCTAAACAGGTTGGCACAAAGTCACACAGCCTGTAAGCTCCAGAGTTTGGACTCAAACCTGGAGCTCAAAGAAGGTACACTCAGAACAAGCAGAGGGCTATCCTGTTGTAGAAAGCAAGGGATCTGGACTCTACCAAGGCATGACACATTAATCTTATTTAAAACCTTTTTAATGTTTATTTATTTTTTGAGGGGTGGGTGCAGAGAGAGAGAAGGAGACACAGAATCCAAAGCAGGCTCCAGGCTCTGAGCTGTCAGCACAGAGCCCGATGCAGGGCTCGAAGTCATGAACCATGAGATCATGCCCTGAGCCAAAGTCGGACACTTAACCACCTGAGCCACCCAGCTGCCCCACATTAAGCTTAGTCAATGAGACAGACCTGGGTTCAGATCCAGACTCTACTGTGCGACCCAGAGCAAGTCATGTACGCTCTCTGAGCCTTAGTTTCATCATTTGTAAAATAGGCAATAATAGATAGACCTTCTAGGGGTATTTTGGGTATTCCAATAACACACTGCCTTTCATGTGCTGTGCTTATATACAGTAAGTGCTCAATACATGCTAGCAAGTCACTACTGCCCTGAGAAGGGGTAGGTCTGAAAGCCTCCATACAAAAATAGGTCAGGTTGATGCATAGAGGGCACTTGAGGGACATGGGGTGTTTCCCCTTGGTGGGTGATTTCAGGGGGGGCGACCACATTCTCCTGGACCATATCCCATAGTTCCCAGTCTGCAGCAGTGGCGGGTGGGATGGGAGGGGCTCTGGGGAGGTAAAAACTTCCCCTGACCTTCTGCCCAGGCCTTTCCCAGAGCCTTGGACCAGGTCCACGGGTCTGGCTTGGCATGCCCAGGGCAATGTGTTTGCCGGGAGGACCCCCATCCCATGCCCCATAGTGACTTTCTGCCGGGTCTCCTCTGGCTGGGTCGCGGTGGCAGTGGACAGCGGTGGGACAGTGGTGTTGGTCAGCCAGGACGGGATCCAGAGGCCGCCGTTCCGCTTCCCCAAGGGGGGGCACCTCCTGCAGTTCCTCTCGTGCCTGGAAAATGGGCTGCTCCCTCACGGGCAGCTGGACCCTCCACTCTGGTCTCAGCGGGGGAAGGTGAGTGACCGTGGGGGCCCCAGGGAGGCTGGGATGGGGGCGGGGGTCAGCCGTGGGGAGTGGTCATTCTTTTTTTTTTTTTAATTTTTTTAACGTTTTATTTATTTTTGAGAGAGTGTAAGCAAAGGAGGGACAGAGAGAGAGGGGGACAGAAGATCCAAAGCGGGCCCTGCACGGACAGCAGCAAGCCTGATGTGGGTCTCAGACTCACCAACTGCAAGATCATGACCTGAGCCAAAGTCAGATGGTCAACTGACTGAGCCACCCAGGCACCCCAGGGTGGTCGTTCTTGCCCATGACTCCTTACCTGGCTTTGTGGGCTCATGCACACCCCACTGAGACCCTCAGGCCGTGCACAGACTGTGGGGACAGATGTATCCCAAGGGCTATGCATTGGGATTGTGCTTTCAGGGCAAAGTATTTCCCAAATTGCGCAAGCGAAGCCCTCAGGGTTCTGCCGAGTCCACGTCTTCGGACAAGGAAGATGACGAGGCCACAGATTACGTGTTCAGGATCATCTATCCCGGCATGCAGTCTGAATTCGGTAAGCTTCCCAGTCTCTGGGCCCCCGAGATCTAACCTGTTAGCTGAACGTGAAAATAACTCCAGGTGTTTGGGGCTTGTGGACAGGTGGTCTGGGTTCTGGGGCCAGTGGGGGGGCGGGCAGGGACTTGAAACCAGGAAGTTAGTATCTTGGTTTCCCCCCAGTGAGAACCACGCACTACTGAGCTTAATAAAGGTGAACCTGGAGCAGGAATTACCACGAGGTAGTGAGTGGGCTCTGGAATCCTGGTTGAATTGGGGCAAGTCACTTCACCCTTCTGTGCCTTGGTCTCCTTATCTGTAAGATGGGGACGTTAACATAGCACCTGCATCATCGGGCCCTTGTGGGGACTAAGTTAGAGAAGGCCCTTGGCACAGAACACGTCCATGCTAGCTGCTGTAATGTGGTTGTTGGTATTTTATTTCACTCTACTGTTGTCAGGATTCAGTGAGATAATGAGGTGATCAATGTAAAGTCCCTGGAATCAAGTCTCACACACAGTAGGGCTTCAATACATGATGGTCAAAAACAGCAAAGGCGGGAAGCAAAGCACCAGGCCCTGGCACACGAGACGCTAATATATGTCTGCCACTTGGGACAGTGACTGCCGTGACATAGATGCTTGGTTCGTAGAGACTGTTACCATTAAGGTCGTCTTTACCACGGAGGTGTTATTTGGATCAAATGAACTGATATTTGGAAAGTTCTCAGAGGCCTGGCTTTTATTTTATTTTATTTTATTAAAATTTTAATATTTATTTATTTATTGACAGAGAGAGAGAGAGGGAGAGAGAGGGAGCTGGGGAAGGGCAGAGAGGGAGAGAGAGAATCCCAACCAGGCTCTGAGCTCTCAGTGCAGAGCCTGATGCAAGGCTCGAACTCAAGAACCGTGAAATCACCACCTGAGCTGAAACCAAGAGTCGGATGCTCAACCGACTGAGCCACCGAGGTGCCCCAGAGTCCCAGCATTTATTAAGCACCATGTGGATGTCTTGTTTCAGCAACTCAGTATTAAGCTGTAGTGCTTTCTGTCAACCCCGTTTTATTTTACCCTTGGTGGTCCTGTTGTTCCACTTGATGGATAATGGCTCTGAGCCTACCTTTGCTATCGTGCCAGGTCGCTTCACGCTCTGGCTTTCGTCCACCACTCAATGGGGTCTGGGGATGTGGGGCAGGCTTGGTGGTAAGGTCTTATATTGCTCAGGTTGGTTTCTCATCTTCACCCATATATTCATTCCTTCATGGTCAGTTAGGACCAAAGCCTCGTGTTTCTGCATCACTAGGAGCCTGAGAGTGTCCTGAAGTGTTCATTACTACATCCGTTCCTACCCCGGTTCGGGGTCTGGAGCCGTCCCAGCCTGTCAGCGGTACCAGGCTCATACAGCACCCCCAAGAGCCGAATGATCAGAGGGGCCAGATGCCCCCTGTCTGCCTTCCCGGGAAGCCCTGTCTCTGCTCCCCAGAGAGGCTCATCCAACATATAGTTTGTAGGCTCTGCTGGGAGCCAGGCTGGGTGCCGGAGGTCTTACTTGCTTGGGAAGTGTCCATGTTAGCGTGTTGGGGCTCTCCGTGTGCCAGCAGAACAGACGCTGGCAGTGCCCACCCACACCCCTCCTTGAGGGCTCTCCTGTCGACTCCCATCCTAGTGTCTCTCTGCCTGAGGGTCCCTTCTGCCTGTGGGTGGGGGTGGGCTAGAGGTGTCCAGGAACCAGGATCCTCCCTGGAGCAGCCTTCAGCCAACGACTGGCAGGAATTAGTGTATAAACGCCCCGGCTCCTTCACCCCCCCACCCCGGTAAGAAAGCTCTGACATGCGTGTCTGCATGTCTCCCAGAGCGCCCCCTCCCCCCCAGGAGATCAAGCACCAGTTGCCCATAGTGGTAACCTGAGCAGTAACCAGCCCTTTGCTCTGCCTTCTCGTGTCACTTCGCCTACCCATGCTTCTTGGAAACATCTCCCAGATAGACTCCCGGCACTTGAATTCTCATCTGCCTGTGAGGAAACCCCAGTGAACTCAGTTTATTTAGATCAAAGCTTCTCACTCATAGCGCTGCCGATGTTGTAGATGGAATAATTCTTGGGGGGGGGTGTCATGTGCCTTGTAGGATGTTGAGTGCCATCCCTGGTCTCCCGCTACTAACGGCCAAGCAGCAAATCTGCCCCCTCCCCCACCACCAAGCTGCGACAACCGGAAATGTCCCCAGACGTTGCTGAGTGTCATCTGGGAGCAAAAGGGCCCTTGGCTGAGTAAAGCACACATCACTTCATTCACCTCTCTGCCACTGCAGCATGGCCAAGTGACTTGCCCTCTCCAGGCCTCATTTCCTTGTCTGTAGAATGGGGAGACATTCTACAGACCCTCCCCACCCAGGGTCATATTCTGAGGAGTCAGTGTGATGATGTATCAGGCACCTAACGCAATGCTAATCCTCACCACGGCCCTCCTAGGCAGATGCCACTGTCTTCACCATCGCCTGCTTTTCAGAAGAGGAAGCTGAAGCACAGAAAGGTTAAGAAACTGGTCCAGAGCCACACAACTAATCCTCGGCGTGGTTGGGATTTGAACCCAGGTGTCCTGGCTCCAGAGCTTGTACCTCTCACAACCACTCCATGCAGATTGTTTTTGACCAGGATCGGTTGACACTGTGGTTTCACCCCCTTCATGCCCAAGCTCAGTCAGATTCAGCCCACGTGGAAATGGTGCCCCCTGCTTGGTTGATTTTCTCAGGGGCCTGAGCCCCAGAGCTATGGTTTTCACCTTTGAGGACAATGAAGTCCCTTCTGAAGAAGTGCCTAAATCAGAAATGGGCAGACTCCTTCCTGTGGTCCAAATTCGGCCCACTGCCTGTTTTTGTAAATAAAGTTTTATCGGAACACGGTCACACGCATTCACAGACAGCGTGTCCATGGCTGCTTTCACACCACAGCAGCAGAGTGAGATCATTGTAACCAAGACTGTAGGCCCACAATGCCAAAAATATTTACATGTCTGGCCCTCTATAGAAAAAGTTTGCAGATGCCTGCCTTCAATAATAAGGGAGAAGAGTTTTGCCCTGTGGGCAGGATGATGTGGCCATAGATGGTTCTAAAGCCCCTTTCAGTGTCTTCTTGCCTCCGTCTCGTGGTCCTTGTGCACAGAGGAGGCAGAGACCAGTTCTGAAACATTGAGCCCGTTTCGGAGTCAGAAGAGGGCCTTTCCATTCTCCTGTGTTGCTGAGACTGTCTATGCCGTCTGTGATGGCAGGCGTGAGCCACGCATGCCTCCCGAGCGCTTGAAATGCGTCTAGTTCGGATGGAGCTGTGCCTTAAGTGTCAAATACACACTGCATTCTGAAGACTTACAACAACCAACAGAAATATAAAATATCTCCTCAGTAATTTTATATCGATTGCACGTTAAAATGGTAACATTACAGATATACTGAGTTAAACAGAAGTTATTGTTGAAATTGATTTCATCTGGTCCCCCCCCCCCCCTTTAGTGCAGCTTCTAGAAACTTCTGAAGTAAGCATGTGTCTTAGGTTGGATTCCTGTTGAACAGAGCTGGTCTAGGGCAGGGTTTCTCAGCCTCGGCACTGTTGATATTTTGGGCTGAATAATTGTGTATTTGGTGGGGTGGAGGTGGGGGGTCTGGTGCATTATCCCTGTCGTCTACCCACTAGATAGATGCCAGCAGCATCTAGCAAATTCCCAGGTCGTGACAACCCAAAATGTCTCCAGACATCGCCAGATGGCGTCAAGGTGCCAAAATTGCCCCAGTGGACAGCTGCTGGTCTAGAGCAAGGGTGGTGTCGGGGGAATGTCGGTTGAGAGAGTATTCAGTAGGACCTCGGGGTCTGACACCCTGGGTTGGAATCCCAGCCCCACCGTTTGCTAGCTGGATGGTCTTGGGCATGCTGCTTCCATGCTCCGTGACTCAGTTCCCGAATCTGCAAAAGGGGATAGTGGTAGTACTTGCACTCAGTAGGTGATAGCTGTTGTTGGCGGAAAGAGAGGGGGACCTCAGTCAGAAAGGAATGTTACGCCAGTTACCACCCGCTGGGGCTGGGGCTGGGGCTCATTCCGAGCCTCAGTTTCCCCTTCTGCAGAATGGGAGAAGAGAGGCCTCCCTCACGGGGCGATTGAGGACGATAGGGCAATCCTGTGCCTGCACAGCAGCTGGCACATAGTAGGCACTTTATAAACACGGAGCTGTGTGGAGCAGGGCAGGGGAGAGGTTCAGCCCTGAAGAATTGGCTCTTCGCCTGTGTCAGTGTTCTGCCCACCGCGGACATTCTGTTTCACTGGTGCTTTCTGTTTTGTGTCTCAAGTTGCTCCCGACCGCTTGGGCAGCACTCCCCCAGTCTCCGTGAGCCCTGCCTGGACGGTGGTTCCTGCCGGCCGGTCGGTGCTAGTGGTGGCCAGGGGCAGTCAGTGGGCACGAGCCAGATGGGACGCCACCTTCCCCATGCCGGGTCCGAAGCAGCAGCCCCCCAGTAACGTCTGGGCTACTCCCACCCTGGGGCTGGGTGCCGGCCACCTCTGCCATGTTGTCATTTGAGTCTTGGTCCCAACGAGGGAAGCGGGAGACAGACCGATGCCCTCACGCTGTCCAGCCTCCCCAGTGCGGGATGTCAGGGGTTCCATGGTGAAGGGATCCATTGGTGATGCCTGTGGAGTGCGACGGGCTGGGGTGCAGGCAGCCTTGCCACAGCTTGCTGAAATCGATCAGGGAAGCAGAGAACTGGGGACACTTTTCTAGAACATTTTACAGGGGCTCACTGTGCTTTCTTGGCCAGCTCATCTGTGAGTCAGCTTGGGGAAGAGCTTTCTATGTGACATTGTGAAGACACCTTTCTATACTGTCAGTGGGTAGGGCTGGGCCCTGTCGGCTACTGAGCGCTGATGACAAGTAGCGTGGGCTCGGCAACCATTCCCCTCCCCCCGACCTTGCAGCCCAAAGGAAGAGGCCAGGGATTACCGGTCATCCTTGAGGAGGCGTGGCTGGTGGGGTCGATGTGAACCCTTCTTAATCTCCTAGGCAAACTAGGGCCCACAGGCCGGAGCCAGCCTCATTTTGTGCAGCCCATGAGCTAAGAATGGTTTCCACATATTTTTATTAATCGATAAAAATCAAAAGAGTAATATTTGTGACATGTGAAAATGATCTGAAATTCAGGTTTCAATGTCCATAAATAAAGTTTTATTGGAACACACCCGGGCTCATGTCTTTGCATCTTGAGCATGGCTATTTTTGCATTCTGAAGGCAGAGTTGAGTGGCTGTGATCGCAGCCAAATGGTTCATAATCCCTAAAATGTTGACTGCCTGGTCCTTGACGGAAAATGTTTACCGAGCCCTGTCCTTGAGAAAATAAAGCTCCTGTCTGGAGCTGTCACGAAGCCAGGAAATTAACGACAGAAATTGTAACGCATGTGTCACTGTCGTGTTGGTCCTGCAGCCCCGCAGATGCCACGGTTTCCATGGAGCTGGGAAAGGAGGCAGTGAGGGAAAATCTAAGTGCTGTATCCTGGGAGCACTTGATCAGGACTCCCCAGTATCCAAGTGTTAGGAGATCAGTCATGCTCTCTTGGTTCTCGAATGTGGCTGCTGTTATCAAAATTGTTTTTGGTATACAGACTTAAGGGCTCTCTCTCTAGCAGGTTTTAAATCAGTAGATCGGGGTGGGACACTGGCATGTGGCTTTTCAGCAAGCGTGATGCTGGGTGGCGGTCGCCAGCCTGCTTGAGACCCGTTGATGGAACAGCTGTATGGCTCAGGCTGATGGACAGTGCCGACAACCTCATCAGCGGGGCCTCCGCTGGGTCCCTTGCCCTTGGGTGCCCTGCCTCATCTGTTGAGTTAGGCTCCCTTCTGCCTCCCTGCTAGAGATTGTCTCTCCCAGAGAGTCTACCCCAGGGGGACTCAGGATCATCAGCCTTGCCCAGAAACCCCCAGCAGGCCCCTCTTCCTTCTTGTCAGTCTCCTATAAGGACAGCTGAATGACAACATGGTGAGGCTTGGCCTCCTGCTGTGGTACTGGGTCTATTTTCTTGGCTCTTGGCGTGTGCTCTCTCTCTCTGTCTCTGTCTCTCTTTCTATCCTCACTCTCCCCCCCCACCCCGCCTTCTTCCTTTTTCTTCCTTTCTTTACTTCCCATCTGGTAAGGGCCCCAAATCTTGCTGGTGGCTTTCATTGGATCAGGTGGGCTCAAAGGCCATTATCTGGGTCAGATAATGATTGGGGTCGCTGTTTCTGGCTGTCACATTCAGAGTCTTTCCCTATCCCTGTGCCGGCCTAGGGGCGAGCTGCTTGCTTCGGGGTAAGGTTTCCGTGACCCACATAGATTTAACTGGGGCTCTTGCCCCATCCCCTCTATCCACCACAGCCCCCCAGGACCTGATGGATGTCTCCGTGAGCAACCTACCGCCCTTATGGCAACCCAGCCCCCGGAAATCCTCCTGCTCATCCTGTTCACAGAGTGGCTCCGCTGATGGTGGCTCAACCAATGGCTGCAACCATGAGAGGTATGAGGGGCTTACGCCATGGGTCGAGGGAATGGAAAGATTTGCAGAAGATTTGTAGGCACCTGTTTGTTGCCCAGCGCTGAATTCAGAAGAGAGATGTAGGCTACGGAATCACTCAGGTCTGGGTCAAAGGCTAGCCTTGTGAAGTCCTAGCTAGCGGAGCTTCCTTACATGTATCGGTCAGGATAAACAAGGTTATGTTGCAGTAACAAACAGTCCTGCTATCTCAGTGGCTTCTTACAGCAAAGGCTTTTTATCATGCGTACTATGTGTCTGTCCTGGGTCAGCTCGGGGCTCTGCTTGCTGCCCATTAAAGGGCCCGGTGACACCAAATATTACTTAATGCCAAGCACACATGCCTCAGTTTGCTCCTCCACAGAATGGGGATACAAATGCCTGGTAACCTGAGCAAGTCTGCACCCGACCAACCTGAGGGTACAGTGAGGGTTATTTTCGTGTTTAATGCCTCCCTGCGTGTAACTGGAGGACGTTAACCATGCCTCCTTCCTGTCTCCCTGGGTTTTGCTGGGTGGCCCCCAGGAGGTCCTGAGAAAAATATGCAACTATTCCTCCATCCTGTTCTCTGCAAGCATGCACAATACTCCCTTCAGCAGTCCTCGATTTCCCCAACACTGCTGGGGCCTTACTCCCCTCTCCTCTTGCAGCCAAAACAGCCCCCAAACCCCCCCCCCCCACCCCACGCAAGGAGGAGCTCTGAGGCATCACCTCTGCAATCAGCCAGACTCTGAATCGCAGTTTGGCTCAGTTTGGTTCAGCTGGGCCACTTGAGAAGTGAGAACTCTTGGTGCAAGTCACTGAAAAACCACTTCAGACTAGTTCAAATACGAAAGGAAATCGCAACAGGATGGAGAAGTCCAGAGGCGTGGTGACTTCAGGCATGGTTGGCTCCAGATGCTCAAAACAGAAATCTCTCTGTTTCTTCAACTCTTGCCTCTGGTTGCCTCTGTGGTGGTTTCATTCTCAGGCAGGCCTTTCCTATGGAGTGGCAAGAATGGATCCCAGCAGCCACTGTCCTATATCCCTCTGGCTTAGGAGCTTGAACAGAGAAAAATGGGTCTGTTTGCCTGTAGTTCCAACAAAAGTCTCAGGGCTCATTCTCATTGGCTCAGGTTGGATCACGTGACCACCTCTTATTCAAGGACGGTGATTCCAACCTGAGTCAGGTACTGGGTAGAATCAGCCTCATCCAAACCGCAGGTCCAGAGTGTTGGGGAGGCAGTGACCCCAAAGACTAGGGGAAGTGGCAATGATGCTGTATGGGTAGAAATAATAGTTCCCCCTCCTCCAGTCCCCTTAACTGACTGGTTTTAATCTGCTCCCTACAGGCAACAAGCTGTGCTTCCCCAGGGAACCTGGGCTCTGTGGGGTCTTTCCTAAGTGTCGTCTTTTCCTCCACCTGCAGGGCTCCCCTGAAGCTCCTCTGTGACAATATGAAGTACCAGATCCTTTCCAGAGCCTTCTATGGATGTGCGTATTGGCTTTACTTGCCATTGTGGTCTCTGGGGGCATTTATCAAATGCCTGTTGTATGTCAGCAGTGTGAGGGGAAGGTGCCTGGCTCTGGCACGTGAACCTCTGCTCCCCTATTTCCCGAATGTGTCTGTTTTTAGCGTAGTTACATGCACTTCTCTGAGCCTCATCTATAGATGGAGGATAAATTGTGTCTGTAGGTGCTGAGGGGGGACAGCAAACAACGGGGCTTCTCAGTGGCAGGGGTCTGGTTAGTCACCATCGCATCCCCAGTGCCCACCTTAGAGGGCTTGATTTCAGGATTAAATGAGAAGCATATATAGAGCCCCTAACACCTAGCAGGACACGTCCTAGGTGCTCAATAAGAGTCGGTTCCCCTCACCTGTGGGCAGAAGAGTCAGGTGGTCTGATCCCTTTCCACGGAGTTAAAAATGAAAATTTAAATACAGGCATTCCGATGGTTTCTGTTTAACAAATGAGGAAACTAAGGCACAGGGAGGCAAGGTAACTTGTCCAAGGTCACACTGCTAATACATGACACAGCCAGAGCTCAAGCCTAACCCACTGACCACAAAGCCTGATTTTTTTTTTGTTTTTCATTCTGCTGTGATTCTTAGCACATTTTATTTCCCCAGCCTCCCAGCCTAGATGGGGGAGATAAAACACGTATTTTCAGGGATTCCAGAAAAGTGTTACTATGTCCTCCATGGCCTGCAGAATAGCAGCTCAGGCCATGTCCCCCCGCGCCTGGAGAGGCAGGGAGAACGTGAGCTCTCAGGATCAAGGTTTTTGCCTGTTCTGTTATCACCCATCCCCAGTGCCTGATGCAGGGCCTGGCTGGGAGCCAGGGGAGCGTGGACACATGTTTATGGAACCCAAATGGAAAAGCTTCCTGGAGAAAGGGTCGAGGGTCAAGATGAATCTTGAACAATGTTGTCGCGTGCCATGGCTCATCCCTGATGGTGGTTGAGAGCCCAAGTTCTGGCGCTGGGCAGCTGGGTTTCAGATTCCATCTCTGCACTTCCCGGTGATGTGACCTGGGCAGGTGACACGAGCAGTCTGTGCCTCAGTTTCTTCATCTGTAAGATGGATCTGTAAGATGCCTCTTACAGATGTTGTTGTGAGAATTTAATGAGTTGCATTATGGGAGCTCTGGCAGCTCCCTGGCACGTAGTGTATGCGTGTGTCAGTGTTAGCCATCTCCTCCTCCCCTTCCTCCCCCTCCCCCCTGTCCCTCCTTCCCCTCCCCCACCTCCTCCCCTCATTTCTCCCCTCCCTCCCCTCCTCCTCCTTCCTCCCCTCCCCTTCCTTCCTCCTCTCCCTCCCTCCCTCCCTCCTCCTCCCCCCCCTCCTCCTCCTCCCTCCCCTCCCTCTCCTCCTCCCCCTCTTTCTCCTCCTTTCTCCCCTCCCTCTCCTCCTCCCCCCTCCTCCTCCTTCCTCCCCTCCCTCTCCTCCTCCCCTTCCTCCTCCCTCTCCTCCCCCTCCTCCTGCCTCTCTTCACCCTCCTCCCCCTCCTTCCCCTTTTTGTAATCCTTCTCCTCCTCCTCCTCCTACTCCTCCTCTTCCTCCTCCTCCTCCTCCTCCTCATTGCTGGGAGGGGCGAGTCCTCAGGCTCCAGAAAGCCCAGGGTCCTCTCCAGGAGTTGATAGGGGACAGCCAAAGGGAGGGGGCATGGTCAGAGCAAACACAAGCTGTCATTTGCTGAGTGCCTCCTGTGTACCAGGCACTGTGCCCTCCAGGTGCCCAGGGTGGAGCGGACGAAGGGTGGCAGGTTGGCAGGCATTCGGTGAGAGTGCGGGGCCATCTTTGAAAGCAAACCAGGCGCATCTCCCAGGGCCTTCTTTATCTATCTGCACTGTGAACAAGAGCTGCCCACCCCTGCCATTCTCTTTCTCTCTTGCTACGGATCGGAGGCACCCAGAGGCCTGGAGAGCATGTGGAGTCCCTGCCTCCTTCCTGCCTGCCCCTTGTCTTCCTCCTGCCCATGGATTAAATGCCTTGGCTTCCGGGAAGAGGAGGTAATGGCACCCTGGCCTGGGCTGAGAAAGGTGACCGACTTCCCTAGGCTCACAGAACTATTAAGCAGTCAAGCCAGCAAGTGATTTCACCCCTCCGAGCCTCGCCTTCCTCATCTGGAAGAGAAGGATGATGGGACTTTCTGCGTCATGAGGGTTCGCTAGGATTGCAGGGTGGGGCAGCGCTTCGAGATCCACGAGACAAGGCAAGACAGGCTGGATGGTGGATGATGGCACTTTCCCTCCCTCCTTCCCTCGCCAGGGCTTGCCTACTGCAGACACCTGTCCACTGTGAGGACCCACCTGTCAGCCCTGGTCAATCACATGATCGTGTCTCCAGACTTGCCCTGTGATGCCGGACATGGGCTGACGGCCAGGATCTGGGAGCAGTACCTTCAGGATAGCACAGTAAGGCTTGGCCTGGCTCTGCCTGCAGTGGGGCAGAGCCCTTGGGGGGACTGTCTTGTCATCTGAGCAATGAACCCACCTGCTTGCGGGGACTCAAGGCGGCTGTGACACCTTAGGGGTGGTCGGCGTACCCCACCTGAAGGCCCCGCCCTTCTTGAGAGTGCTAAAACCCACAGCCCCCTTCTGCCCATGGGTGTGAGGATCCAGGAGGCTGGAGCGTGCGCGTCCTCTCCTGGAAGGAGTAAAGAATCTGTCACCAAGGATTTATTAAGCATCACACGTATGCACAGTGCTGCACGAGGTGCAGTAAGTCTCTTCCGCAGGAAGGTTGAAACTACTTAGCTACTTAGGAGGAAGGTAGCTAAGTCAGAGGAGGCAGCTGGGCCCAGAAAACCGCCCCCCAGCGTGCAGAACCCTTCCACTTGGCCTCACGACCCGAGAATCCTCCCATCAGATATTTCACCTGGAAACGCATCTCTAAGGTTTTCTTACTAGAAGGCAAACATCCCTGCAAGGAAGATGTTTATGTGTGAAAAAAGTTTCACAGTGAAATAGCTTGGGAAACGAGAGGGGTCAGCTTTTCTGTATCCTGCAGAACTTCCCAGAACCTTGGCTAGGCTGATAGGCTTATGGCTCTCAAGAAACTGGGTGGGGGGGAGGGGAAGGGGGGAGAGCATATGGAACAGTTTCTAAATGTTCCTAAATGAACTGTGAGATCATGACCTGAGCCAAAACGAAGAGTTGGACACTTCACCGACTGAGCCACCCTGGTGCCCCTGTAATTCTTATTTTTTTAAAAATGAGGTAACAAAAAAAATGAGGTGACATTGAGTTTGTATTTTAAGCAACAGCTTCATTTTATAGCAAAGATGTCTTCAGATCTCTAGGCGAAATGTTGAACGTTAGAACCTTCGCACTTCATTGATGAGTAGACCATACTTTATTCAGATCTTCCCCTAATGATAGACAGCTGGGCTCTTTCTCTTTTTATTTTTTTAAATTTTTTTTTAAACGTTTGTTCATTCTTGAGAGAGTGTGAGCAGGGGAAGGGCAGAGAGAGAGAGGGAAACACAGAATCTGAAGCACGCTCTGAGCTGTCAGCACAGAGCCCGATGTGGGGCTCAAACCCATGAACCACGAGATCATGACCTGAGCTAAAGTCAGACGTTTAACTGACTGAGCCACTCAGGCGCCCCTGGGCTCTTTCTCTTTTTAAAAATTATTTCAAATAGGGCTTCAGTCGACATCTTTATAAGCACATATAATTCTTACTAGTGCTTTTATTTCGAGAGTAGATTCCTAGAAATAAAATTGATTGATATGCATTTAAAATTTAAATAGATGTGCCAGTTTACTTTCCCAAAAAGTCCTAGTGCTCATAATCCCGGCTGGCCTGGGAGAGTGCACATTTCCTGAGGAATTCAAAAGATTTGTAGACTTCTGGGCTCCACTCCAGCTTTACTGATTTAGCATCCCTGGGAGTGGAGCCCAAGAATTTCTGTTTTTTGAAAGTTCCCCAAATGCTTCTAGTGATCTTCCCAGTTTGGGAGGTGCTAGTCTAAGGACAAGTTGGTTGAAAAGATAGATTAGTCAGAAGTGAGTATCTTTTGTCTAACACTTTTGCAACAGTTTCGCAAACTGGCCATGTTTTTACCCTTCTTGGTTGCATTATTGCATTCGGGTGGACTGAGCTGCAGTAACCAATACAGTAACTACTTCAGTTGCTTGACATCATGGGGTGTATTTCTTGCTCACTCTTCAGTCCTCAGTGGGCGTTCCTGGTGGGTGGGCATCTGTCCTCCCTCCAGGGGCTCAAGAGTCTTTCATTCTTGTGGCCCCACCATCCTCCCGGGGACCTCATAGTCATCTGCCTCCAGGCAGCGGAGCAGAAATACATAGTCTGAAGGGAATACACCTGCTTCTTCAAAGCTCTGGCCTGGAAATGGCTTGTATCACATCCTATCACATCCCATTGGCCAGAACCTAGTCACATGGCCACATCCAACTGCAAAGGAGGCTGGGAAATGGAGTCCAGCTGTGGGCCCCAGGACCCGAGCAGGTGGATTTTCAATGAAGCATTTACAGCCTCAGCCACAAATAGTTGTCTGATGTTTAAACTGCTTTGACAAGGCTGTCGGCAGAAGGTGAATTAAAATTTCCAACAGAGACAAAAGAGTGGCTGGTTTTGCCATTGTGGTGAGGTACATGTAAGACTAGCATTAAGATGGGAAATCTGTGGGGCTCTTGTCTGGCTTGGTTGGTAGACCATGGGGCTCTTGATCTCAAGGTCGTGAGCTTAAGCCCCATGCTGGGTGTAGAGCCTACTTAAAAATGTGAAATATGCTTGTAATTTTAGAATGTACAGTAAAGAGATGGGAGGAAACTGGACCTTGCTGCCCTTCAGAGTGGCTTTTCAAAAAGCAGTCATTGGCGTTTTACACACACACACACACACACACACACACACACACATACACACAGATGGGACCTGCTGGTCCCCTCAGTGTGACTAATTATAACTGCAAAGCCTTTGCCTGAATATGAGTTTTAAAAAGAGGGCAAACCTATTTGACAATACAGCAAACAGTTGTTAAAGTTATCCTTGTGTGCACAGAAGTTACTAGTGCATGAAGAACCAGCTGGAAATGTTCATTTTGGATTGATTTGCTTTTAAACAATTTTCTCTGAGCTGAGTCAAGGTTAATAACTTTGAGATGGTATGGCCAAATAAACACAATGCACGAAATTGACTAAAAGCTAAGTACAAATGTTAATTCATTGTATACTGGCTTTTTTTTTTTTTTTTTTGTAAAAATGGGGTCACACTAGATATATTCTCCACCTTGTTTTTTCCACTTAACAATATACATCGAACATCTTTTTTTTTTTTTTTTAATAAACTTCTTTTTTTTTTTTTTTTTTTCAACGTTTATTTATTTTGGGGACAGAGAGAGACAGAGCATGAACGGGGGAGGGGCAGAGAGAGAGGGAGACACAGAATCGGAAACAGGCTCCAGGCTCCGAGCCATCAGCCCAGAGCCTGACGCGGGGCTCGAACTCACGGAACGCGAGATCGTGACCTGGCTGAAGTCGGACGCTTAGCCGACTGCGCCACCCAGGCGCCCCTACATCGAACATCTTTTTGTTGAAGTTCTCATGGATGCACCTTCTGCCCTTTTTACTCTCTGTTGGTATTCCTGTGTAGGGATGCCCCGTTCCCCACCCCCCACCCCCGTCGGCAGGCAGTTGGGGGATTTCCAGGGTTTTGCTTTCTCATATGATGCCATGATGGATATCCCAGAACATACGGCTTTGTTTGTTCACACCATGATCTCTAAGGACCAGGTCTGAGAAGTGGGACTGTCAGGTCACAGAGCCCACCTTTCCTGTTGACCAGACCCTTTACTTCCTCCCGCCTACCACAGAGTTACGAGGAACAGGAGCTTCTACGCCTCATCTACTATGGAGGCATCCAGCCGGAGATCCGCAAGGCCGTGTGGCCCTACCTCCTGGGCCACTACCAGTTCGGGATGACAGAAACAGAAAGGAAGGAGGTTGGTTACGCCTGATGGGCAGTGGGGTCTTTGGCAACAAAAGGAGCTGGGTACTGTGGGGATGGAGGTGCTCTGGTTCCACGTTGGACCAAGATGGCACAGGGGAACATGGGGGAGCCAGGAAGCTCCAGGGCAATGCTGCCTGGTAGAAATACAACACAAGCCACAGATGCCATTGTGTAAAATAAACTTTATTTTGAGAGAATTATAGATTCACGTACGGCTATAAGAAATAATACAGAAGGATTTATCTGATTTCTCCCAACGGTAGCATCTTACAAAACTATAATATCACAACCGGGGCATTGACATTTGTCTGTGTGTGTGTGTGTGTGTGTGTGTGTGTGTGTGTAGCTCTCCACATTTTATCACATGAGTAAGTTTGTGTATCACTCTCATGGTCAACAAACTGAACATTTCTGATGCTACCAGGGTCCTCCTGTTGCCCTTTTGTGGCCACAGCCTCTCCGTTCTCCCTGCCCGCCTAATAACACCTGACAACATTACCAGAACGTTCTTTGTTCCTGTAGTTTTGTCATTTCCAGAACATTTTAAATTTAGGTCTGTGATCCGTGTTGAGCTCATTTTTGTATCCAGTGAGTGGTTTAGGTCAAGATTCATTTTTTGGCCTATGATGTCTGGTTGCTCCAGCGTGCACAGTTTGGTGGAAAGGCTGGCCTTCCTCTCTTGACTGGCTTTTGCGCCCTTGTCAGCACTCAGGTGGGCATATTAGCGTGGATTCTCCATTCCATTCCGTTCATCTAATACCACCCTGTAATGAGAAATCTTTAGCTGATACCACACTGTCTTGATGACTGGAGCCCATGTGTTAATTTTAAGCGTTTAGTTAATGTTATGGGACACCTGGGTGGCTCAGTCAGTTGAGGGTCTGACTTTGGCCGGGGTCATGATCTCGCAGTTCGTGGGTTTGAGCCCCGCTTTGAGCTCCGCGTTGGGCTCTTTGCTGACAGCTCAGAGCCTAGAGCCTGCTTCCGATTCTGTCTCCCTCTCTCTGACCCTCCCCTACTTGTGCTCTCTCTCTCAAAAATAAATACACATTAAACAAGTAAATATAAACAAACAAATGTTTAGTTAGTGTTTTAATAGTCCCATTTTAAAAAGTAGAAGGAAACAGATGCTTGAATTGTTCTTAAACATCATTCCCAGTTCACAAGAAGTTGCAAAAACTGTAATAAAGAGGTCCTGTTGTACCCATTGCTCAGTTTTCCGCAATGGAAACACCTCCTAGAGCAGTAGCACATTATCAAAACCAGGACGTTAACATCAGCACAATATCACTAGCTACACCACAGACCTCTTTAGGATTTTAGTCACTTCTGCATTGGCTCGCGTGCATGCATACACGTGTGTGTGTGGGGGGGTGTGGGTGTGTGTGGATGTGGGTGTGTGTGTGCGTGTGGGTCCACATCACTTCCTTAAGATGAAATTAATTTTAATGATATATTTTATTTAACCCAACATATCCAGTACGTTACCATTTCATTGTGTAATCAATATAAAAAGTATTGCGACATTCTCCTTCTTTTATTCATACTCCGTTTTCAATACCTGGTGGCATTTTACATTCTTATCCATTTCCCACCTGTGCTATTATTTACTAAATATTTGTCAGTAAATTGACTCACTGCAAAATGTATGTAACTTACTTAAAAAGGTATTTCATATCCCTGCCATTAATGGAAGACTGACATGATTTGGCATAACAGAAGGAAAGCTATAAAAATAAATAGAATACGACCAAATGATATAACTCAGTTCCATGTAGATACTGTAGCCTGCCTGAGGCCTGCTCTCTTTGTTAAAAGAGGGGATTATGAAGTGTTATTGGAGGTGTTCAAGGCACGGTAGCACCAGACTGGCCTTCCTCGTAATCCGAAAAGTAGAAGGGGAACTGAAAATGGAAATCACACTGTGATTCCAGATGATAAGACCCTGTGCCAGTGAACTGTCTAAAATCATCTCAGGACCAGCACGAGGCCCTCCCATGCTTCACCCCCTGTCTCGTGGGCTCCTGGCAAACAGGAAGAGTTCCGGGGTGCCAGGTCCTGTGCTTGGGACCGGGGACCCAGAGGTGCATTAGATGAGTTCCTTGCCAGTGTAGTGGGGGTTTGTGCAGAGTCAGATGTAGGCAAACCCCAGGGTTGTAAGAGCATACCAGGGTCACCTATGCCATGCAGAAGGCTACCTGCTTGCTTTCCAGGCAAGGGCGGTGAGGAAGGGCCTCTCAGAAGAGGGGCCAGCAAGAGCAAAGCCCTAGAGGTAGAGGAGACATGTGTGTGATGCAGTGTGTGTGTGTGTGTGTGTGTGTGTGTGTGTGTGTGTGTGTGTGTCTGTGTGTGTCTGTGAGGGTTTGTGGGGAGAAGGGTGGCAAGTGCATGGTGGACTTGGTGGCTGGAACAGGATAGTGAGGTGGGGGCAACAGTGAGAGGTGGGGCCGGGGAGGAAACAAAGAGGAGTCTGCTGAGGGGTAAATGCAAAGGAGGGGCCAGGCTGGGACAAACAGGCACCTGGAAGGAGCCCACTGGGGTCCTCCTGGTTCAGGGTCATGGGAACCTCGCCTAGGAAGGCAGTGGAAATAGGAAGGTATGCTTGGATGAGTCTTCTGGAGGTAGGTCAGTGGGAGGAAGGGCAGGAATTTGGGCAGGGTGGACCCCGAGCCTCTCTCCGGAAGCCCTGGAAAGCTTAAGGATTCCCTGTCCCCCCAGCCAGGAGGCAGGCTCCCTGCCCTCTCTCTTCCCCTTCCTGCCTCTCCACACCCTTACTCAGATCAGCTTGTCCACGCCCATTTGTGCCCAGAGTTCTGGTGGTTTCAGAACCTCAGTTACCCGGGCTGTGTAACAGAAACAACGCAAGTTGCCCTTCTGTCTGCTGAAATCCCACAAGGAAAATGCTTGGAACCTGTAGCCCTTTTCTAAGGCCATTGCTGGAGTCAAGGGAGAGGTCAGTTCTCTTCATCCTCTGCACCTGGCCCTGTGTTGGGCACATGGGAGGCACTCAGTAAATGTGTTGGGTGTGTGGATAGATGGATGGCGTGAGGCGTCTTGCTCATCTTGTATCCCATATGTCTGGCTTGGTACCCAGCACAGAGTAGGTGCTTCCCAAATTGAAAGGATAAGTGAATGAATGAATGAATGAAGAAGATGGGAAGGAAGAATAATAAGAAAGAAACAGTCTTCTCACTTCAGCTGTCTCCAGGGTTTAGTACACTGCTTGGCAGAGGAGAAGCTCAGCAAGTATTTGAATGTGTATAGGAAGAGAGGGAGTAAAGAAGGAAGGAAGGTAGGCAGGCAGGAGGAAGGGAAGGAAGGAGAGAAGGGAGGGAGGGAGGGAGGAAGATAGGAAGGAAGGAAGGGGGAGGGAGGAAGAGGGAAGGAAGGAAGGGAGGGAGGGGAGGAAGGTAAGAAAGAAGGAAGGAGGGAGGGAGGGAGAAGAGGAAGAGAACATTGAAAGAAGTAGCTTTGTGCACGTTTGTGTATCCCCAGGGCCTAGCCAGGGCCCTGCACATGGTAGGTGTTCGGTCAATGTCTGTTGGACGTCCATGAATGATGAATGGGTGTCTCCAGTGCTCAAGGTCCCAGGTCAGAGCTGGCAGTCTCTTCTGGGTTGGGCCGGCTCTCCCCAGGGGTGACCTTGCATCTGCCCTGGCAGGTGGACGAGCAGATTCACGCGTGCTACGCACAGACCATGGCTGAATGGCTGGGCTGTGAGGCCATCGTGCGGCAGAGGGAGCGGGAATCCCACGCGGCTGCCTTGGCTAAATGCTCATCAGGGGCCAGCCTGGACAGCCACCTGCACCGGATGATGCACCGGGACTCCACCATCAGCAATGAGGTGACAGGCGGGACGCATGTGGGAGCACAGGGCGCGGGGCAATAGAGGCCAGGATCTGCTCCATTTAGCTGTTGTAGGAATGGTGAAGGCTGGGTATCTGGAGCTTTGGACTGAGGCTCACCCCTAGCGTTTGGGTGGAAGGTTACTGTGGAGTTTGATAGACCTACATTTGAGTCTAGCCTCACCATTTCCTAGCTCTGGGGCCTCAAGCAAGCACCCTTATTTCTGGGCCTCAGTTTCTTCATCTATAAAAAGGGCGTGACCATTTGGATAGGGGAGGTTTGTGTGCAGCTCAAATGAGGTAGTGCATACGAAGCGCCTAGCACAGTGCTAGGCTCCCATTTTTTCAGCCAGTGCTCACTGAGTACCTGCTACGTGCCAACAACGGTCAGGAATGTCCTGGAATGCCAGGAGCACTCCAGCGACCAGGTCAGACATACCTGCCCTCTCAGAACCTCCAGTTTAGCAGCCCAAAGGAGAAGCCGAGAAGAAAATTAATTCTCTTCCCCAGTGCTTGTACACTCATCCATTGCCAACAATAATACTGCCTAGGGTAGCAAGCAACCACCAGAAATCGGTGACTCCTAACATTAAAGCCCTTCGTGTGTACTCCTGAGTCTGGCTCAGCTGAGCAGTTCTGCCCTGAGCGGGGCTGGCTGGGCTCACTCTTGAGCCTGCTGTCAGTGCCTGTTCTGCTAAAAGGCTCGTTCATCTTTGCTGGGCTCTCTCACATGTCTGAGGCGACCGGGCTCTGCTCCACACGTCCCATCTTCCAGCAGGCTGACCTGGGCACGGTCACATAGTGAACATAGATCATAAAGAGACGAAGTGGAAATACACAGTACTTGTTAAACCTCTGCCCTGGTAAGGTTGCTAACTAACATCCCGGTGGCCGAAGCAGGGCTCATGGCCAAGCCTAGCATCCGAGTAGGCGGGAACTAGAAGCTATAGGGCAAAAGCATGTATACAGAGAGGGGAATAAAAAAACAAAAACAAAAAAATCAGGCCATTAGTACCACGAGCTCTGAGTTGATCTTAAATATTTGTCCAGAGGTCTAGAGGACAGGGCAGTTAAAGGTGGGTTTTTCTGATTGCAAGAGTAGGGGGGAGGGGGTCCAGTGGCTGCTGTGGCCCCTGAGGAGATGCCAGGGAGCAGAGGGCACCCCCCTCCCTATTCTTGTGGTACAGATAGGAAGCTGAGGCCCTGACAGGGGACTTGCCCAAGTCAGGAACAGAGGTGAGGCCACACTTACAGAATCCCTGCCTGAGCTGAGTGTAGGCCCCCCAGAGCCGGGATGCAACCTCACGCACACCTTCAATCTCTCTGTCTCTGTCTCTCTTGGCCCCTTTTTCTATCAGTCCTCCCAGAGCTGCAGTTCAGGCCGCCAGCACGTCCGCCTGCAGAGTGACTCCAGCAGCAGCACACAGGTGACCCTCGGGGAGGTGCCCCCCTCCCCCATCCCCCTCCTTCAACTTGGAGTAAAGGGATTGGATGTCCATCATCTACAGGTCACTTGTTTTATGCTAGCATTAAAAATGGAGTTTTGGGGGCTCAGTCGGTTGATCGTCCGACTTCGGCCTCAGGTCACGATCTCGCCGTCTGTGAGTTTGAGCCCCGCGTCACGCTCTGTGCTGACAGCTCAGAGCCTGGAGCCTGCTTCAGATTCTGCGTCTCCCTCTGTCTGTCCCTCCCCTCCTCGCACGCACTCTCTCTCTCTCTCTCAAAAATAAATAAGCATTAAAAAAATAAAAATTTTTAAATTAAAAAAAAGGAGTTTTTAGTTACACAGGTAATATGTGACTCTCTTCCTCCTGTAAAAAATTAAAATATTGCAGAGAGAGCTAAATTTGGCTTTGACCCTTCCTAACCCCCACTTGCCCTCCCTAGAAATGTCATCATTTCGCTGTGTATCCTTCCAGACCGTCTGTTTGCCTTTACATGCACACAAGTATGTACACGGTATGAAGACAATACATGGCACTGTTTGGTAATTTTTGGAAAATCCTGCATAAATTCTATTATACATGTTGTTGCACAGCTTTCCATTTCATTCCATGAAATGTTAACTCATCCCACTCAATATTAAATAAAAAGCAAAGCACAAAAAACATGCACACTGTGACACCTTTGGCATTAAAACAGGAAATGTTAATATATCTGTTTTCAAAAACAACGGATGAAAAAGCCAGAAATGAATCAGAATTATTACCTACAGGAGGCAGGGGAGGACGCAGGGAAAGAAGCCACATTTCCCTGAATATCCCTTGTTTCCTAGTTCCGACTTTGGAGTTAGGCAAATTTTGTATTGACATAATTTAAAACATTTGAACCAAGAAAAAAAAATTTTAAACCAGAAACACATGAAATTAACAGATCATATTGGTGACATAAACACAGAGAAGAAATGTTTCATGTGACCTTGGAACATGGTCTTGTACTATCTATCCTTGATGGGATATGGCCTGAGGACATAAAGAACCACAAATAAATCCTTGCCCTTGTCCCAGAGACTTTTCCATAGTGTCTCATCTACGTCTAACTACTTTGGAAAATTGATCTGT